>NW_007728045.1:49830-58199 GCF_000696425.1 Galeopterus variegatus | reverse complement strand
GGGCAGGAGGAGCCTGATCAGATAGGAGGGTGATCAGATGCTGAGGGTGGGGGTCGTTGTTGAACTGACCTAGCAGGATTCTTTGCTAAAACTAGATCTTACAAGGAAGTATACGGATGGGCCTAGGAGAAGGTTCTAAACTAACGTTTGGCCGGGCAAAGAATCTTTGTCAGTGGCAGGGGGAAGTATTGGTTGTTGAATCCTGGATAGAAAGACAAATTGTAGGCCAGCAGTGAGGGAAGAAATGTCTGCATTGAGAAAACTGGGAACATGCCAGAGACCAGTTGCAGCCCTGGGAGTAGGTCCACAGGAAAAAAACAGAGCAGATAATGGGGAGTCTGGAAGGAACCATTCACTGTTCTTTCATCAAGCATTTATGGCCTGCCTGCTCCGGGCTGGCCTTTCAGATGTCTGGGCAGTGACAGTGCCTCCCTCTCCAGGGCCTCCTATCCTAGAATAGTGTTGACTGTGTCATGCTTTGTCATCTGGGCTGGAGGCCACTCATGGTGGGGGCTGTGTCATTTCTGTGTCCCCAGCAGACCCAGCATCTCTCAGTGCTCTCTGTTGTCTAATTCCTGTGCCACTCCTGCTACGTTCTTGCCACAGTTGAAGAGACCGAGTGGTACTGCGAAGGACAGGTGACATCTGAGGACTTCATTCCTTTCCCTGCTGCCTTTTCCTGGGAAAGTTCATCCTGGAAAAATTCCGATCTCTGTCACAAGGTGGCGATCAAGTCTCACGTAGCTTTGGACACAGCCCTTGAGAGTTGAAATGATCTTGATTGTCTAAATCCCACAGAGGGTTTGGGGTTTGTTTTTGTTTCTGTATTTTTAACATCTGGAGAGGAAGCAGGTGTTCCTAAGCAGCTCCCCTCACCCATCACAATCTAATTTTTCTTCAAACCATACTCCTGTCTGTGTAAACAAGCTGCAAGGTGGACTTCTGAGAGTTGTCTGGGCACCAGGCTGGGTTAACTTTTCAGATAGCTGTGAATGTGGGCTTGGTTTGATTTGCAGAGTCCTGGAAAGTGGCTTCTCTGTTCTGAGTCAGCTGTGGGTCAGGCTAGACACTGCTGTCTTGGTGGCCTTGAACAAGCGGGTCTGATCTGAGCCCATTCCACAGCTTTTGTTGGAATTCTTGGGGTCAAGAGATTCCTTTACAGCGGGGCTTGCTCAGTTATAAGTCGGAGTTGCAAGAGAACTGCCTGTGCATGGAGATAGATCAGAGGACAGGAAAGCTGAGAGCTGAAGCAAGAGACAAGAGCCTGGGACCCTCATTTGAGCCCCTGGACCCAGCATGCCTGAAGCCAGCCCTAGGAGGTTCATCTGCATTAGTTCCTACAAATCCATCTGAAGAAACCTCCTTGCTCACCTGATGTGAAGCCCACCAAAGGTGGAGGTAGTGTTTGGCCTCTGGGTCAGCTGCTCACAGTTGAACCAGGGAGTTCAAGCAGCAGCTTCTGGAAGCCCAGAGGCAGCCTTGAGGTGTCTGGCATCTGGAGCACAGACATCACGCCGCACAGTGCCTCTGGGTCTCAGGAGACTGGGGGAGCACGGCAGCCCCCAAGTTCTAGCTCCGTGGTGGTAACGAGGACGTAATAACCAACCTTTTATGAGGAAGGCATGCCAGGCCCTGTTCTAGGTGCTTTCCATGTTTTATTTCATTTAATCCTGACAACAGCCCTACACAGTGGGCGCATGTGTCATCCCCACCAACAGGTGAGGAAACTGAGTCTGAAAGAAGCTAAGACCAAGCTTGGCCAAGGTCACTCACTGGTAAGGAGGAGGCTGGATTTGAATCCAGGAGGTTGAGGTGAGGAGCCCACGAGAACCTCCTCCTCAGAGCTAAGCTGACAAATGTGACTGACCAGTCTCTGAGTCCTGCAAACCCCCGTCCTGGGGTCTCCCAACCCCCTGACCAGGACTAAAGCTGGTCCTAAGCATGGGAGGACCCCAAGCCTGCATCTCTCCATGGGAAATGGAAGTCACTGGCATGAGTAGCTGAACTTTGGAGTTAAACCCAAATCCACATTCTGGATATGTCACTTACCAGCTGAGCACTTGACCTCTGAGCATTCATTTGCTTGTTTGTAAAACTGGGATAACAAAAATGCCCACTTGACAAGATTGTCATAAGGATTCCAAGACATCACACGCTGTGCTTGATGTCTAATGAGCTCTCATTAAAAGCACATTACTGTACTTATCATTTTCTATGAAATAGGGAAAAATTAATAAAAAGGCCACACACACAAAAAAAATTAACCGAGAGGCTCTGGGACTTTGAAAATGAGACACCACAGCAGAAAGGTGGCAGTTCTATAAATCAGTGGTTCTCAGCCTGGGCAATCCAGCAGAATCACTTGGGGGAGCTTTTAGAAAAATTCCCATGCCCAGACCCCACCTCCAGACCAATTAACTGAGAATCCTTGGGGGTGGCTCCCAGACATTGGTCTTTTTTTAAAGCACCCAGGTGACAAATGTTCAGGCAGGATAGAGAGCCACTCCAGGGTCCTCAAGAGCTTGGTCTGGCAGAAGCTGAGTGGTGGGCTTCTTGCCAGCTTTCTTCTCGAAATAGAAGGAAAATGAAAGCTCAGAGCCTCACTCTAACAGCTGAAATGTATACAAGGTTTGGACAGGTCTGTTCTCAACCTCGGTGTTGCAATTAGCGGTTCCTCCTGGCTTCAGTGGCATGGTGACAGATGGATGAAATGAATACGCTACAAGATTAAATAACGAGGAGATGTTATGCCAACAAAATTAACTTGTCCGGCCCTGTTCCTTAGCAACTGTGCTGTCATTTCAGGTTTCCTCCCGAAGGCTCTGGTTGTTCACATCACTCCCTTTCATTAAAATATGAAGCACGGTCATTTATAACTTTAATAAAAAGGACAGAAAGCAAGGAATGAGGGGGAAAAAAACTTCTGACCTTCAAATTGCATCAGGCCTGCCCCAGACAAATAGGATCAAACTGGTAACTTATAAATTGGGGTGCTTATTTTATTTTCCTGTAGATGTAGCTTTCAGGGCCTCCAAGGCCTTCACAATATGGTCCTACCTTTTATGAAAAAAAGGTGCATTGGCCAATCCAATCTGGAGCTGCCCAGGTAGTCATTGTTCAGGAGTCAGGCCCTGAACGCTGGAGTTCAGAACACTATGTCCTCAGAGGAAAATTACTTTCGTGCAGCAGGAACAGGCCCAGAGTGGGTAATTGTCTAGTCATCCATTTTTCCATGAACTTTTTTTTTTCCCCCCTTTTTGTCTTTTTTCGTGTCTGGCAACGAATCGCAACCCTCAGTGTCGCGCCCACACCTCGCTCAGCCAGTGAGTGGGAACCGGTCTGTATGTGGGATCCGAACCCTCGGCGGGAGTGCCGCCGCACTCCCAAGCGGCGCACTGTAGGAAGTGCATTCCTTAGCAACTGTGCTGTCATTTCAGGTTTCCTCCCGAAGGCTCTGGTTGTTCACATCACTCCCTTTCATTAAAATATGAAGCACGGTCATTTATAACTTTAATAAAAAGGACAGAAAGCAAGGAATGAGGGGGAAAAAAACTTCTGACCTTCAAATTGCATCAGGCCTGCCCCAGACAAATAGGATCAAACTGGTAACTTATAAATTGGGGTGCTTATTTTATTTTCCTGTAGATATGGCTTTCAGGGCCTCCAAGGCCTTCACAATATGGTCCTACCTTTTATGAAAAAAAGGTGCATTGGCCAATCCAATCTGGAGCTGCCCAGATAGTCATTGTTCTGGAGTCAGGCCCTGAACGCTGGAGTTCAGAACACTATGTCCTCAGAGGAAAATTACTTTCGTGCAGCAGGAACAGGCACAGAGTGGGTAATTGTCTAGTCATCCATTTTTCCATGAACTTTTTCTTTTTTTTTTTTTCCCCCTTTTTGTCTTTTTTCGTGTCCGGCAACGGATCGCAACCCTCAGTGTCGCTCCCGCATCGGACCGGGACCAGCAACGGGATCGCAACCCTCGGCGTCGCGCCCGCACCTCGCTCAGCCAGTGAGCGGGAACCGGTCTGTACGTGGGATCCGAACCCTCAGCGGGAGTGCCGCCACGCTCCCAAGCGGCACACTGTAGCAGTGCGCCACGGGGCCGGCCCCTTCCATGAACTTTTTGAAGTAACTTTGCATATTTCAGACTTGGAGCTAAAGAGGCTGGCAATACAAAAACACCATTAGTCATACCCTCAATCCCCACCCCCCAAAAAAGCCTGCTTTCTCTAGCCAAGCACAGGAAAGAAGCTTAGCAAGACAGACGACTTTCAGACAACTGCTTTACTCCAGCCAAAGACCACAGAAAACTGTGGCCACACTAGCAAAAGCCAAGTGGGGAGCTGCTGTGGATTGAATGTCCCCCAAAAACTCATTGAAGCTTGATGCCCATGGTAACAGTGTTGAAGTGTTGGAAATCAGACTATGGCAGTGTTGAAAGGTGGGGCCTGTAAGAGGTGATTGGATGATGATGACTACTCCTGTGTGAGTGGATTGATTCATGAGTGGAGTAATGGGTTAATGGGTTAGTGGGTTGTCACGGGAGTGGCATTCATGGCCTTATCAGGAGAGCAAGTGAGCACATTAAAGAGCTCCTCCCACCTCACCACATGACCACCCGCATCACCCCAGGACCCTGCAGAGAGTTTCCCATTAGAAGAAGGCTCTCAGCAGATTCACCCCTGGACTGTGGACTTCCCAACATTCAAAACTGTAAGAAATAAATTTATTTTCTTTATAAATTACCCAGTTTCAGGTATTTTGTTATAAGCAACAGAGAACAGACTAATACAGGAACCTCGACTTCCACCCTCATGAGGCACCCAACACTCTCACTGGGGTGGTATCACAGAAGGCCCAGTAGGGTGCCAGGACCTTCATCTCAGACAGGCTTAACGAGTCCCACCACCTCTTCCCACTCACGGCCTGCAGGAGAAAGGCGACGATAAAGAGAAGGGCAGAAATTAACGAAAGTGAAAACAGAAAAATAATTTTAAAATCAATCAAACAAACAGCTGGTTCTTGGAAAAGATCAACAAAATTTACAAACCTCTAGGAAGACTGACAAAGAAAAAGACAGAAGGTACAAATTACCATATTAGGAATGAAACCTTAAATCACTACAGACCCTGCAGGTATCCAAAGATTAAGGGAAAGCTACAAACAACTCTACACATATTAATTTGAAAAGTGGGGTAAAATGGACCACCTCCTCAAAAAACACAAACTACCACAACTCACTCACTATGAAATAAATAATTTGCATAGCCCTACAACTATTAAGGAAATTGAATTTGTAATTTTTTAAAACTCCCAAAAAAAGAAAACCTCCTGGCCCGAATAGTTTCACTGGAGAATTCCACCAAACCTTTAAAGATGAATTAATACCAGTTCTACATACCATCTTCCAAAATACAGAAGAGAAAGAATAATTTCCATTTAATTTTATAAGCCTAGTATTATTCTGATACCAAAATCAGACAAAGAGAGTACAAATATTTTAAGTACAGACTGGCATGCCTCATGAGTATAGATGCAAAAATTCTTAGTGTAATATTAACAAATAGAAATAAGAAATATATAAAAAGAATTATACACCATGACCAAATGAGGTTTGTTCCAGGGATGCAAGGCCAGTTCAATATTTGAAAAATCAATGTAATCCACCATGTTAACAATCTAGGGGAAAAATGTGATCATATCATTTGATGTACAAAAAGCACATGACAAAATTCAATACCCATTTATGATAACTTTCAGAAAAATAGGAATAGAGGGAAACTTCCTCAACTTGATAAAGAGTATCTACAGAGAAGCCACAGATACCATTCAGGAACAGGCAAGGGTGTCAGTGTCGTCACTTTTATTCAACATAGTGGTAGAAGTTCTAACCAGCAAAATAAGGAAATAAGGGTAATAAAAGGCATACAGATCACAAAGGGAAAAGGAATTAAAACTGTCCATATTTGCAAATGACATGATTGTCTATGTAGAATATCTCAGGAATATATTCACCTCCCTAAAAATGAAAAAAAAAAAAAAAAACCTCCTAGAACTAATAGAGTTCAGCAAGGTAACAGATAAAAGATAAACAAAAATCAATTGTACTTCTATCTACAAGCAATGAAAACATAGATATAGAAATTAAAAATAAAATACCATTTACAGTTGCTCAAAAAACAAAATACTTAGGTATAAATCTAGCAAAACAGTTATAGGATCTGTATGCTGAAACCACTGATGAAAGAAATGAAAGAAGATCTAAGTAAATAGAGAGGCAAATAACGTTCATGGTTTGAAAGACTCAGCGTAAAGATTTCCATCCTCTGCTTCCCGTCATGCACATTAACTGTGCAGAGGGATGGGGAAAATACATTACTTAGTATGATTTTGAATATATTTGCTTTTGCCTTCTAGGGAGGTGAGAAGATAAAGGTGAGAAAATAAACCTTCATTCTGCTCCCTTTCACTTCCAGCGAAGTGAAGAGGCTGGAGGAGGAAAGGAAACCCTGAAATTTCAGTGCCTCTCCTGCTACTCCTGTGACGCCAGAAGAGGGACCTGAAGGTGAGTAGAGACATATGTAAGGACATAGCAGATCACACAAAGCATGCTGAGCACTGTGATGTGTCACCCAGATCTGCCTTCAGGGAAAAAGGATGTCTTCCCTGCCGCTGGGAAGAGCTGCCAGAAGACAGCCCTCAGCTGCCAGCCCTCTTCAAGGACTGCTTCAGCTGGAAAGAAAACTGCCTCCCCCAAGGTCCTGTCTCTTAGGGACAGCCTGTGTATTAGTCCATTTTGTGTTGCTATAACAGAATACCTGAGACTGGGTAATTTATAAAGAAAATGAAATTTATTGCTTACAATTTCTGAGGCTGGGAAGTCCATCCAATGACAGTGACAGTGACCCAGGGGTCTCACATTGCAAGATGGTGGAAGCAGAGAGAGAGAGAGAGGAAGAGAGAGACAGATTCTCTTCCTTTAAAGCCCTCAGAACCACGCCCCTGACCACCATTATTAATTCCATTCACTACTGCACAGTCCTACAATCTAATCACCTCTTCAAGGCTCCACCTTTCAATTACCACAATAGGATTTCCCACCCTCTTAACAGTCACAGTGAGGGCTAACTTTCTGATGCATAAAACTTGGGAACACAATTCAAACTTCAATGAGTTTGGAGAGAACGTAATTCAATCCACTACAGCCTGCATCCAATTACTAATTAGTGCCAGGGTATAAAGACCAGAGCCTTGCCTCAACTCAGGACAACTCTCAAGGGTCATTCCAGCCTCAGAGCAACCTGTAGGATCTGTTGGAGCCTCTATTGAAACTAATCAAAACTCAACTCCTCCCTGTACTCAATCCTGCTCCTACCCTTCCCTTCCACCGGTATTAATCCCAAGAGTACTTCTTAATAAATAGTCCATGTGCTGATCTAAATCTGTTCCTGGGTAACCCAACTTGCAACCATTGGTATCAAGAATGGTCCAAGAAAACAGACACCGGCGTGGAATTGGACTGGCACGTGGACCCCATCACTAGCAGTGGGTGAAGCTCAGATAGCTCCCAGCACAAGGTAGCAGTATAACTGTTAAAACTTTCACTGGTGGTAAACCAGAGCAATAAACCAATGGAAGCAGATGCACTAGATGGTGGAATGTGTGAGGGTATTCAAGAAATAAAGAAAATAGTAACCATGAAGACACTAGAAGGCTGTTGACTGTTGCTAAACTTAACTGTCACTATAAAAAAAATAACAAAAAGCTAAGAGTAATTAATTGGCCATTTAAAGCTGTATGTAAAAGCCAGAGGGCCTTCTTGGGTGCATATAAGAAAGAAGATTCTTATCTGCTACCAAAGAACAGAGAAAACTAAGGACCAACCCCAGGATGTCACTGTGAGAATAACCAAGCTCTTAACCTAAGCTTCTTTGGGAAATCATGGGATCCTGACACATGGGACAAGGACCTCTGGGCTAATGCAACCAATATTTTGATCCAGAAGTTGAGAAAAGTTATCCCAATAAGAAGTCATAATCCAGTGTCCAGTTTCTGTACCCAAGATGGTTTGTAGACCCAGGATTCATTGACTAAAGCAGAAACTAGATCTCGGGAGGAGGGATTCGGCATCACCAGAGCAAGTATACATGGTAGTGATTCTCCCAGTCTTTCCCTAGAAGGTCCTGCAGCAATTGACTCAGACAACTGTGCACTGAGGAAAAAGGAATACCCAAGTAGTTCAAGGACTGTCGGACACAGGATCCAAGTTGACATTGATACCTGAAAACCCAAAGCATCATCATCCTCCCCATTATAGTTGGGGTCATCTGGGAGCCAGGTAATAAATGAAGTCCTGGCCTGATATG
>NW_007728045.1:48009-48672 GCF_000696425.1 Galeopterus variegatus | reverse complement strand
GGCTACTTATTCATGTTTTTTTGACCCTGGCTAGGTTCTCTAGGTAATACAAGGGATGAAACATGGTCTCCAACTCTAGAAACTTACAATTGTCCAGGGATCAAAAGACAGGCAAGAAAACCATGATAAAAACCATAGAGAATGGAGCCCAGGCCCAAAGACTGGAGCAGCTGTGATCCAGATACCAACAGAAGCCAGCCTTCTTTGCAATTTAAATAAAATTGGCCAAGGGAACAAAACCAGGTCCATCAGATGTTTCATGTCTCTTCTCTAACTTAGGCTTGATCTGAGGGACATAGAGAACTGAAGAAGATGGCATTTGCTCATCCCCACAATGTCCCTAACTGGACCATTCCTGCTTTAAGCTTATCACTGTACTTCCTGAGCAAGGTAAACTTACCTCTTGGCACCTAAGCTTCTTCATATTAAACACGTAATATTCACATCTTAGAGGTTACTGCAGAGATTTTTTAAAAGATGTTGAGAATACCCCATGATGGAGCCATGGGGTATAAATCAACATCCTTGCCTTAAATAAGCTTCACCTGGAACTGAAGCCACTGGCTGTCACTGTAAAAGGTGTGTGTGTGCACACGTGTGTGTCAATGAATTGTTCTGAAAGAAAACCATCAATCAGCGGATATTTGCTGTTTAATTACCTGC
>NW_007728045.1:45853-47347 GCF_000696425.1 Galeopterus variegatus | reverse complement strand
TGCTGACCCCAGGCAGAGGACAAGTGTCTTTGTTGACTGTTAAATGAACTCGAAACCAAATCACCCTTAATGGATTCATTAAGACACACATCCTAGCTACCTTGACGATAAGCACAAGAAATTGGCATATAAATACATTCTGAACATGATCTTTCTTTTCTTAATCCAGGCAGGCTGATTTCTGTTCAGGCTTTAGCTATGGTCCCAGAGTATCATTACCTGCTGATTATCATCATGAATACCTGCATAGTAATGGCCTGAAAACCTGCTCATGCACTTGTGTATTTAGTAGGGCATTCATTCAAGCAGCCAAAGAATCCTCTATCCTTCCATTCAAGTGGAAAATAACCAGTAGAAAAGGTAGAAAGAATGGGTAATAAAGGTTTGCAGGAAGAGAGAGAGGGATGGATGAATTCCATGTAATGATAGAATTTCAGACCTTACTTGGACAGCATCCACAGGACAGGGGTTTGGGTTTGCTTAGGAGACCACCTTGGGTTGGGCTTCATCTCAAAGACAGCCTTTTGCTCCATGTGCCAGGACACCAACTGTCTGGACATCAAATACACTGACAAACACAAAGCAAAAGAGACAGAGAGAGAGAGCAGTTCAGGACAACCCATCACAATGTTAGGAAACAACATGCTTCTTGAGAAGTAGCACATTTCTTAAGAGGTTGAGCCTGTTTCCCCACCCCTTGAGTCTGGGCTGCCTTGTGGCTTATTGCGCCCAATAGAAAACAGCAGAGGTGATGGTGTATGAGTCCCAAGCCCAGGCCATGGGACCTGCGCTTCCACTCCCTCTCTTGGAAGGCTGCCTCCATGTGACCAAGCCCCAGTCAGCCTCCTGAAGGCTGAGAGACTATGTAGAGAGGAGATGAGTGGTTCTGGCTGAGGGTCCCATAATGTGCAGCCTGCCAACTAGATGCATGAGAGATGTCAGCCCAGGCATGCAGCCCCAGCCAGTCAACTAGCAGACAGGTCTGCTGATCCAGCCAGGACCAGAGGGACCACAGCTGACCTACAGAATTGCAAGACATCATATGCTGTTGGTTTAAGCCACTATGTTTGGGGGTGTTTGTTATGCAAGAAAAGCTAACAGATACCTGGGGATAACCATAGTTCCCACCTCACAGAGTTTCTATCTGTAAAATACCTGGCTACCTGGCATGTAGTAGACTTTCAATAAAATGTAGCAGTAATTATTACTATTATATTTGTCATTATTCTCATGTCCATTGTGTGGTGCAGGACAATGTGACAGGAAGGGGCTTTGGAACAGATAGGTCTGAATTCAAATTCCAGGACCACTCACTGACTTTGGGTAAATGACTTCCCCAAGCTCTAGTTTCTTTATCTGTAAAACTGGGATACCGATGTTGTGGGTCTTGGGGTTGTGTGAGTGTGCCACAGAGTAGGAATCTCAGGAAGGGACACTACTGCCACCGCTGTACTGCCTTCAAACACCAAGGGCAGCAGGGTCCTGAGTACCACA
>NW_007728045.1:15337-45333 GCF_000696425.1 Galeopterus variegatus | reverse complement strand
CTGCACAGTGGGACCTGGAGAGAGCACGGAGCCCTGAGGCCCTGTGGGTCTCATTTTGCCCTGGGAGTGTTCACATCTCTTTCTAGGAGGAGGACTGAGAAAATGCTCCAACGAAGACTATCGCTTGCACATTTGAAGCACCAGAAGCCTCCTCCCCCTAACTAGACCAATTCACTACTGGGACTCTGGTTCTGTAACACAGAGATGTGGCCCCTAGCAAGGCTGTTACTTTTAACATGTCCACTCTATCAACACTTTTTTTTTAATTTGTTCCCAAACACCATTTTTTAAAATATACAATTCCACACCAGGAGTTCCTTATCTAGTAGGTGTCAGGCAGGGACTGGGAGCCTTTCTCAAAATCTGTGCGAATGATTCTGATGCACAGCTGGGTCTGGGATCCCTTCCATTTGTTATAATTGGATAATGGTGCCTGCATTTTGAAGCAAATCACTTAACTCACCTGTTTCTGCTATTTGAAAAGTGGAGTAATCCCCACCTTCACAACTGTGTGATAAATGGAAGCACTAGTAGAAAAACCAGAAAGGAAATCCAGATGGTACAAGGAGTCCTTTCAGAGCCAACGCTGAAAATGTAACAGCGGCTCCCCCCTCCAAAGCACAGGCCCAGTGCAAGGAAGCACTAACCTCAGGTGTCACGGCCCTCCTGGGCCCAGCCTGGCTCTGCCAAAAAGTGCTCGTGGCTGGCTGCAGGCAGAGGTAAGGGGAAGGCAAATCCCTCCCCAGGCCTCTGAACCTAAAGGGCCACCGTGTGGTGGGTGGGTCCCGACTTGCAACTCCAGACCCCCAATGCCAGCATTGCGACTTGAGTCAGTCACTTGCTTTGACCCACCCCACCTCCCAAAATGGCCAAAATGAACATAACACCTGCCCAACTTACCTCCTGGCCTTGTGATAAGGATCAGATGAATTCATTCATTCAACAAAAATGTTTGTGACATGCCAGGCACCCCACTAGACTCTGGGGATGCAATGGTGGATAAAGCAGATAGGGTCCCTGCCCCAGGCAGCTCACATCCCGCAGAGAAGGACAAACAAACGTGTGGTGCCAAACTGTGATGAGCCCTATGAAGAGAGCAAACAAGGGCTAAACCAAAGACTAAGAGACCTGACCTTTAAGTGAGGCAGTCAGGGGGCGTTTCTCTTGGGAGGTGACATTTAAGCTGAGACTTGAAGGAAGAGCTCCCTCCCTCCAGGAGAAGAGCCAGGCAGAAGATACTAGAGGAGGAAATGGGATGGTATCACAAACGGTATTCCAGAAGTTCCAGGCCAGATTTAGGACTGAACAAGCTACCTGTGGTTCCTAAGAGCAGGGGGGCCATGGATCACCTAAAGGATGCCTTTTAGGGAACAACCATGCTTTCCCATGGCTTGCTTCTTTGGGGACTTAGCCACAGAATCCTGGGCCTGGTGAGATTCAAGAGTGGCCTACCGTGACTGTGCCTCCAAAAGGATGGAGATTGACTTTGCAGACTTCTGCTCAGAGAACTCCAAGTTCTGACACCCTTAGCTGCAAAGAGCATCCAGCAGGCACACACACAACCCTGGCCCTCAGGGAAGGTTGATCAGACAAGTGGTAGCAAATGCCACCAGCTGTGCAGGGACCCAAACCATGGGGCAAAGCAGGAAACCCACATGTGCAAAATTGTCTTAAAGTTTGGCATTTGGGAATTTCGGAACAAGGCAGGTAACTTTGACTCTCTCTCTTGTCCTCATCTGAAAGAATTAACATGATAAAAGGGAAAAAAAACTTACAGCGGTTAAGACCGTTTAACTTCAGCATCGAGTATCTTTATGTTGTTTTTCCTCCATATTCATGGCCTTCGAATCTCCATGTTTTATAAATACATTATGACATTTTTAAAAGAGAAATTAACTTCAGCCTGCTGGTGGCTCTCTGCTGAGATGGTAGTGATGACTCGTAAGACATGGATGAGGACACTGGCAGGCACAGGCAGACGCCATTAGTGAGCAGGAGTTACTCAGCCCCACCTCCCAGAGTCGCAATCAGCCACTTTCCAGAACCCTGTATAAGTATTTGTTTCATTTCATTTTTTCCTTGAATTTGGAACAAGAGCTGAAGAACATGCTGCCCCCTGGACTTGAGGTAGTTACTATGGGCTGGATAATCCAATGGCAATTATGAACCTCTCATTTTAGAAACATAAGAGGGTTTCTTCCCCAGCCTGCAGTTAGAGGAAAGTCACCCAATTTTGCCCAGCGAGACATAAAAGGGGCTTCTGAGAAGGCCTTTCCTTCCTGCATTAAGGGAGAGCTACTGCTGCTCCTTTTTTTCCCTCCTCCTTGCCCTGGATGTGGATGAGTTCCTGGAGTTGCAGCAGCCATTTTGAAGACATGAGGTAAAAGCATGGGGATAAAAGTGAACCAGTTAAGGATGGATGGAAGCAAAAGACAGAAAGACCCTGAATCCTCAGTAGCATCACTGAGCAACTGGCCTGGCCTGGAAACCACCCACCTCCAGACTTCAAGTCAGATAATAAAGGTTCTTAGGAGTTACACCTTATGGTTGGTTAGGTATTCTGTCCCTACCTACAGAAAGCATTCCTGATCGATGCAGGCATTTAGCACCTATGGCATCGATCCCTTATGCTACCTTTTCTTCCTGATGTACACCTTTGGAGTTACACCTTATGGTTGGTTAGGTATTCTGTCCCTACCTACAGAAAGCATTCCTGATTGATGCAGGCATTTAGCACCTATGGCATCGATCCCTTATGCTACCTTTTCTTCCTGATGTACATAGGAAAATTTTAACCAGATAAGACATTCAGATATCTGATGCCGATTTCTCTCAAGGACCCTCTCTCAACCATGTCTTCTCCATTCTCACTTTAACTGCATAATTCTGATCTTTATTCTCCCTCTCCTGGGTCATGGCAATGATTCTCTAACTCATCTCCCTGCGTCTTATCTCTCCATCCCACCCTCTCCCTGTTGCTAGACTCAGGTCTTAGAGAACAATCCTGAACAAGTCATTCCTTTGTCTCCTACTCATTTGAAACCTTCAATGGCTCCCTACTGCCTTCCAAAAAGGGCCACACTCCTTGGGTTGAAATTCAAGGTAGGATATTACAGTGGTTAGGGATGTCCTTTCCCTGTTGCTAAACTCAGGTCTTAGAGAACAATCCTGAACAAGTCATTCCTTTGTCTCCTACTCATTTGAAACCTTCAATGGCTCCCTACTGCCTCCCAAAAAGGGCCACACTCCTTGGGTTGAAATTCAAGGTAGGATATTACAGTGGTTAGGGATGCAGGCTTCGGAGTCCAAATCCCAGCTCCCCCACCCACCAGTTGTGACACCTTAGCAAATTACTTGACTTCCCCAAATGTCTGTTTTCCTATCTGTAAAATGAGAACATTAATGAGAATGCCTACTTCCTAATGCACTGAGAAATAAATGATGTAATGAAAGGCACTTAGCACTGTGCCTAACACACTGTAAGAATTCAGTCAATCGGACTGGTATTATCAATCTTCCCGTCTAGCTTCAGCCACCCTGTCTTTTGCTACCCTCATAAGCGCAGCCTACACTCTTTCCAATGAGCATCACCCTTTCCCACCTTTGCCGACGTCCTTCCCCAGCCTATAACATGCTCTCCTGCCATTACCTTCTACATTATGTCAAATCCCAGGCATCCTTCAAAGTCTGGCTCAAATGTCACCTCATCCAGGAAGGCCTCTTTGATCACCAAGGCCATATGTGAATATCCCCTCCACTGAATTCACAAGGCCCTTGCTTATGTCTCCCTTTGCTGACATTTACGCACATCTGGGTATACTCTAGTTTCTTGTGAACTTACTTTTTCCAGTGGCTCTCTCTTGTGGAGACACCTTGGGTTGGCTCTATCTACCCCCCACACCGACCTATGGCCACTGCTCCTCTGGAGGTGGTCTTCTCTATCCGATTCTGCCCTTTGGAGTTTCGGCAACCCCCCTTCCCTACTGTCCTGGACTTAGGCACCAGCTGCTCTACTTCTACTGGCTACAGGTTACTGTACCATCCCTCATACTTCCTACACCTCAGCCTCACTTTTGTATCAGTCCCTTCATTAACAAAACCTCCTCAACAGTGTAAGGACTCTGTCTGAAACACTCAGCTGTGGTCAGATAAGGGGAAGTACCTACTCTCCAAGGACCTGTGCCCTTGCAGACTCATGTCTCAAAGAGGGTTGCCTACCACGCCTCCCCACTCCTGGGAAAATCCTACCCTGTGTTGGCAGGGTTTCATCATAAATACCAGCCACTGTTTGCTGGGGAACAGGTGGGGTGTCTGCACCAGCCACAATCAAGCGCTGTGCAGGATCCGGGAACAGCCAAGGAGAGGTAGTCTCATCCCACCCAGACTGTACTGGTCCCTCGGAGCGCTCCAAAGAGGACCTCACCCTCCTAGGACAGACGGACAGCTTTCAAACTGCTCTGTATCTCCTGCTGGGCTCTGGGAGAACTTCTAAGCCTTGGGATTGTTTCTTCCAACCAGTGCCATTCACTGGCTGAAAGATGATTAAATAGTGCTACACCCAGGCCATGGATTGCTCTTCAGCCAGAATGATGATGACCCAACATGGAAGATTGTCTTTGCCATCATTTTAAAGAGAGGGAGATGGAAGTAAGTTACATGACAGTAATGTACAGTGTAATCACATTTTGGTAAAGTACAAACCATGCATGTATGTTTGTGTACACCCCTGGTAGTGTCTGGGGAAAGCAGCACATAGCATCTCCAGGGCACATGGGAGGGAAATTTTCACTTATTACTTAAAAAAAAAAAAAAAGATTTGCTGATTTTGTAATTTCTTTTAAAATCTGAATCCTGGAGGGTCCTCTACATAGTCACCTTTGCTATTCAGCAAGAGGCCTAGCTTTAGATCAATTAATTGCCTGGAGCAATGGACCAACAGGCGGATTTTGCTTTTCTTCTGGGCTGCTTTATTGCCCCAGCTGACCCCACCTCTTCCACAAAAACGCGAAGTGTGTGCTCGCCGGGTTACAGGAACCTGGGTCCTGGCAGGCACGGGCTGAGCCGGAGCATCGCGCGCCCAGGGAGAGCAACGCCAGCTCGCCGCTCCAGGTGCGCCACTGGGAGAGCCCCGGGTGCCGACTGCCCCTGGACTCGCGAATCGGCTCCCTTTCCTCTTTGTCCCCTAGTCCTGACCATCTCCACTAGCAGGGAGTTGGAAGGATGCGGACTCCTGAAGTCACCACCACACAAAGTGGTTTCAGGTTCCTTCCCACTTAGAAATGATGCGCAGGAGACAGGGACAATGACGGAGGTGACACAATAATACCAGAAGAGACACAGGGTGCCTACTACTGGCCAA
The DNA here is from genome assembly GCF_000696425.1 of Galeopterus variegatus. NCBI lineage: Eukaryota > Metazoa > Chordata > Mammalia > Dermoptera > Cynocephalidae > Galeopterus > Galeopterus variegatus. Next base: position 39,974 of record NW_007728045.1, on the reverse strand, counting down.
GCAGCCACCCGTGCTCACCCACCCACCCTGGATGCTGCTGGATCCCTGCCTGCTCGCTGTGCAGACAAGAGCTCCGCTGGGAGCTCCGGGTTTCCTCCTTGGAAGTCGAGACGCATTTCCACGGTGACCAAGGGACGCCTGAAGGAACTAAGCGCGCATCACTTCCCATAAGGCGACAGAAGAGCCCCAGTGGCCGTCCCTACGGTCTGTGCTCCTGGAGAAGCCCCCCGTGCCAGGGCTGGACCGACAGCGGCCCAAGGCAGAAGAGGCAGGTGCACAGACCCCCGGCGCCGCAGCAGCCCCGTCTGCTGTTTCCCACCCCAGCCACCCCCAGGGACGCGGGGCGAGCCGCGGTGCCAGGCGCTGGGACCGGGTAAGGAGCAAGCGAGCGGGGCAGGGGGCCGAGAACCCCGGCCTGGCCCTGGCCTCCCTTGGGTTTGGGGAATACAAGAGTGAAGGCGAGAGGCAGAGATGGAGACGGAGACAAGACCCAGGGTTCAGCAAAAATGAGAGCATTCTGGGTGGCGCTGGTGTCCGCGGCGCTAGGGACACAGCAGCTGCAGGACACTGAAGGGGTGTTGGGGATGAGGCTAATGTCCAGCCCCTGGAGAAGGTGAAAGACGCGCTAGGGGTGGGAGTTGATGGCAGCAGGTGTCGCACGTCGCCCTGACGAGCAGCAGAAGGCGCCGCGACCAGGGCTGTCGCATCCCGCCTGGGGTGACGCGGTGGCGGCCCGGCAGCGCTCAGAGGGTGTGGGAGGACGGAGGGACTCCGCCAGGGGCCGCAGAGAGGCAACCACGGCGTCGACCTTGGGGTGCCCTTGGCCTGTGTCTGGCTTTCGCCCACGATGAGGTCAGCGACAGATGTGTGCGGGCCGTCGGGCGCTGCCAGCGCGCAGCTCAGCTGTCACATAGCCACGAAGTCATCAAGCGACCCACGGCGAGGACAGTAAGCGCAAACACAAACACGGCGCTGTCGCGGGGCTACAAGAAGACAAGGAGGTCGCAGAGGAAGGTGCCGTGCCCCCAGCGCCTCGACGGCGTCGGCCACGCACGAGGGCACAGGAGCATGTCCAGAAAGGACAGAAGTCACGTTGGTCAGGTTGTGCAGGAGGCAGGTGCAGCAGCGGCGGGTGAAAAGGGAGTTGCCCAGGACTCCCTCCGAGATGTCAAGAGCGCGGTACACGATGAGCAGCGACTTGCAGCACCCAGGACTACGGCCCAGCGGGTGGTCTGCACCCTTGCAGGGAGAAGGGCGCCAGCAGGAGTCCTAGGACGTGCAGCCGGTCCCCAGGAGCCAGCTCAGTCTTGCGGGGGTGGGAGGCTCTATGGTGACACTAGGTGTGCTGGTGCTGCGCCCAAGTCCCATCAGACTCCTGGGTTCCCCCCTCCAGGCCCTTGATCCTTCTCACGTCGAAATCGGAACGCCGCCTCGCTGCCAGATGACAGGCTCCCAGGCCTCCCACATGGAGCCCAACTCCTGGGGCTCCATCAGGTCTAAGTTTGCGCTCCAGCCAAGTCGTCTGCTTTGGCACAGCTGCACTGTGAGACTGATCATTATTAGTCTCACGGTAAGCTTTTAGAAGACATCCCCTCCTCTTCCAGAAAGTAATATTGGTGTGTAAATGCCCCAAGCTCTGTAACTGTATCACGGAGAGCAGGGAAAGGGATTGCTGGAGGAGACTGGGGTAGGAAGGAAATAGGAATAGAGACCTGTCCTTAAGAAACAGTTATGGCTGTTGAAGGCCCTTGCAAGTGCTCTGGTCTTCCACCTGCAATTGCTCTTGGGTCTTCTTTCTTACAGTGAGGTCAATGTGCCCCCAGCATTTGCCCTGTGAAAGGCAATGGCCTCAGAAGGACTGTCTCCTAGAAGGGACCTGCTTGTGAGCACACCAGCCATGGCCAGGACACCATATCTGACTGCCCTGGGGCATATAATCCTGCAGTATGGTGCCTTCTACCCAGATGGCTGTGCCAACCGGAGTGAAGACACAAGAGTGAATGTGATGTTCTGGGCTAGGGAGAAAAGCCCACTGCCTGACTTCTCACCTAGAGCTCAAACCTGGAGTCTTTAATTTTTCCAGCTCAAAAGAGTTTTTTCATTGCTTGGCAATAACTGGGGTTGGAGGCAAAGGTGGGTGATAAGTTTCCATTCATTGTTGTATGTCATTTCAGAAGGAGGGGATGGGTTCTGGGACCAGGGGATTTAGTCATCGAGAAGTCAAGAAGAGGACTTCGTGAGAGCAGATGGAGGGAGGGAATGCTTAAAAGTGAAGCCTGTTTGTCCTTTGCTTTTTCTGGCTTTCTTTACTCCAGCAGCAAACATCAAGATAAAACACATTTGATCTTTCACTCTTAGGCCCTCATGAGAGCTTTCTGTAAGACTTGTCAGGTTAAGGGCCCTGTGGAGATTCTGTGCAAATTCCTGTTATCCGCCTCGGCCTGGACCTTGTCTGTGAAATGACTGATGGTGTGAGCTCCAAGAGCCCACAGTGGCAGAAAGACAACGAGCTGCAGCCCTTCACCAGCTGGGTGCAGCTCGCTGTCCACACTGCAGTCACCCAGCTCTCTGTCCGTCATTGCTCATGTAAGGACCAACCAGAAGATGGAGGCTTGAATCCCACCACTTCCCCTTCACTGGGGCTGAAGGGGCTTCAGAGAGGAGGTATCTTATAGATACTATGGAAAAGTAGCAGGAAAAAGAGAAAGACTGGGAAACGAGAGGAATCAAATTGAAAAGCAGAGAAGCACAATTTAAAACCCTGTTATAAGTGTGTACTCAGTTTTCAAAATAAGACTTTCTGCTTCCAAAGACTGATTGGGAATGTACGGTCTTAACAATTCAAGATTGCAGCTCTCATCTGATCCAAATAAATATTTTACATTTCCAATATCTGCATATTAGTTTATCTCACTGTGCAAGATAAATGGATCCCTGAAAAGGTGCACATAAATCCATTTTTTAAGTGGTATTTCACCTGTGTACTTAAAAATGCCCCTTAAAACTTGGGGGGGAGGGGAGAGAGGGAGGAGGGTGGGAGGTGTCGGTGATGGGCCATAATAATCATATACATTGTATATTGACAAAATAAAAATTTTTTAAAAATGCCCCTTAAAACTTGGGGGGGAGGGGAGAGAGGGAGGAGGGTGGGAGGTGTCGGTGATGGGCCATAATAATCATATACATTGTATATTGACAAAATAAAAATTTTTTAAAAATGCCCCTTAAAAAATGGATTTATGTACTCTGCCATGAATGGATTTATGACTCTGCCATGAACATTTTGGAATCTTCTAGATTTTGTTTATAGACCCACATGTGGAAATGATTTTAGAATTTCCCAAGTCATATGTGAGAAATGGGTAATAAAATTCTAACATTTAAATAATTATCCAGATTCATAATGGTATAGAAATTAAGCATGGAATTCTTTATTCCCACTTTGATGGAACTGTGGATTTAGATGCATGTAATCTGGGGGAGCACAGGGCTTGGTGCCATGTATTAAAATGCTGGCATTACTGAAGTTAGGGACAGAGGACCACAGAAGACCCAAAATGAACAGTTCATCTCTGGAACTGGTTAGAATTGACAAGTTTAGATTGAATGACATGTTTATTTTCCTTGTCATGATTTATTCTTGCTTTGACCCTGGCCATTCTGAGGTTGTGTTTTTATTCCATATGTGTAACTGGCTTGGTTCATTAATCCCACATCAGGAGACTGTGCAACTGATGTAGTATTTATTGAGCACCGACAATGTGTCAAACACAGTACAAGCCCCAGCCTGAGGAGCTTCACATGGTGACATAGCACATATGCATCTTACACACATAGCAAAGACATCAGCAAGGAGGGAGATCAATTGAGGACCTGCCTTGGGGAACAAAGGTGCTCCTGACCTCTTGTTTATGAGGGATGGGCCCTGTGTTCACTACCAGATCTAGCCACACGCTTGCCTGGGTCCTCTTCAGGTCAATTCTGTGCCTTGCAAGCCTACTAGATGTTCAGGAATGCAAGCCACAGGACAGAGGTGGTTGACTAGCCTACTTGAGAAAGTAAACTTGGAATTTAGCCACCCAGGTAAAAGAACAGACTGAAGAGCCTATGGAAATTCTATGAAGAACAAATTCTACAAGAACAAAAAGTCAGAATGGTTACAGCAATTGCAACATTGTTCTCTTAGCATCATCTCTCACAGTTGCTATTTCCAGGTAACTGTTGCCAACACATTAAAATACTCCTCTGCCAATTTAGTCAGATAAATCTATTAATTGGCTGCCAAAAGTGAGACCTGATGACAATGCTTGCAAAGAGGATTACAGAACCTCCCATCAGCCTTGGGAAGGGCTGCTGCCAGGTACTGGCTGGCTCAGTTCCCAGCTCTACTGCCTGTATGACTCCTTGCAGGAAGAGGCCTGGGCATACATGTTGGATGCTTGATATTAACCAAAATGTATTATTTAATAAAATTTTCTATCTATAATCTTTTGTGGATTTCTCTGGGACTCCCCTCTGAAAAAGTCAATTTGTTTTACAAACTAGTCCAGATTTCAGATGGGCTAACAGTTAAATAGTTGCTGTTCAGTTGCCAACTTTCATAATTTGTAAAGATGTTTATAAGCACAGCATAATTCTCTCCATAAATTTCATGTAAATGTTTAAAACTTTAAGTTGTAGGCATAACAGAAACCAATGTAAGCTTTTCTAGTAATCCATGGGGACACTTTCTTCTCACGGTGGATACACACTGAAAACAAGCTTATCAGGAAACACTTAAGTTTTTTAACACCCTGAAAACCAGGATTTGAAATAACTCATGGTGTATGACTTTATAACGCAATGGACCTAAAGTTGAATAATGTTTATTCTGAACTGATTGGACCCCTACAGTGCCTCACACATAGGAAATGTGTAAGAAAATTATTGAATGAATAACTGTATATTCTGATTACAAAGATTGGCTTCTATGTGATTGATCAGGTATTGTCTGAAAACTAAAAGAGTATTCTCCAAGTATGGCATATAACTCACTGTCAAATTCAACTCCAAATTCTTAACACCTTTGGCAGGTACAATTAAAACTTCATTCAGATGTTTCTGACATTCATTAGAAAGAGAATAATTCTTAAGGGGTGTAACCATGCATGTGCATTAAAATCACCTGAAGTGCTTTGAAAAGTGCTGATGCCCAAGCTCCAACTCAAATCAATTAACTCTCTGGGGGTAGGGTCAAGTCACCGACTTTTTTTGCAAGTGCCCCAGGTGACTCTAGGAGCAGCTAGGGCTGAAACCCAGTGATTTAAGCCTTCTAACAAAGAGACCACAATTAACCAGATTCCTCCCCAACTAATCCCACCCACTCCTTCCCACATTCCCTACACTCTCCACACATACCTATCAAAAGAATGCTCTGAGGAAAAGTGAAACATCTGGCTTTGAGCCTCCCAAGTGGTAGAGCTGCTGAAAGCACAGGAGCCAGCCCCTAGGATGCCTGGGAGATGAGCTCATTTGGGGCAGGGGACATAATGTTGTGGGGGTGGGCTGCATTATTAGAGCACAGGTTCTTTGTCCTTCCATCCATGGATGAAGCTCAAAGTCAGTTTAGCACCATTGCCAGAGCTAACTTGCATCTCTCATCTTAACCTGCCTTTTCCTTTCTCCCAGACCAGGCTTTTTCTGCCCTTCCCCATGCTGCGGAAAGTCTAGCCCTGTAACTACTAAAGATTCCTCTTGCTAACCATCCCAACCATGAATACCCACACCCCTGTCATGGTTGTTGACACTGGTGTAATGGAATTTAATCCTTGCCATCCCAGTATCATCCCCTTTTTCCTTTCCCTTTAGGGCACACTTTAATGAGTGAATGAGCTCATTTCTGTAAGAGAAGCATGAGGATGGGAAACAGTGATTCTTCCGTTTAGTGAGCTGTGGAAGTACTGGAACCTTCCAGATGGTGAATGAGTTGCTGCAGAGACAGGGGCTGATCTGACAGCTGGTTATTGTGTATCATTTCCCAAGACTCCTGCCCTTACTGCCCTGGTTGCTGTTTCAAGATTCAGTGTGGAGACCCTTGTCCTAGGGCACTTGTCCTCATATACAGAACTCTCAGGAGGTTAAAGTGATGATTATCAGCCTGGTATTATGCCCAACACTCTTCACCTGTTCCCTAAACCCTGGAAGTAATTAGTGTTGATCTACGCATCTCGTGAGTGGCAGTTTTTCTGTTCTGTCTTTAAGTAAACTTCTCCCAAGCCTTGTATTCTGGGTTGATCATGTTCCAAGCATCACCACAGAGCAGGTGCTGAGCAGTCAGATGACAGCTGTTGATCTGTTGCAATTGAGCAATTAGAGGATGCAAGCGAATGGCACACAGTTGACATTGAGTATTTAGAAAATCAAATGTTTGAGTGACTGCCTTGTGGCAAATACTGGGTGTACACACACACACACACACACACACACATTATTTCTTAATGTACAGTTATATGTCCCCTTAAGTGAATTGAATCTTTTCCTCTTTATCTCTATTCATCTGTATCTTCATTGACTAATTCATCTCATTTTAAAATAGTAGTTGGGGAGTAAGGAGAAGAGAAAACAAACATAAGACGTTTTGAAAGGTGGTTCCTAAGTGGGGTTTTTTTATACTATAAATTCAAGTGATTTTCAAACTAAAACCCTTTGGCGTGTAAAGGTCTTTTTCAGGAAATGCTGAAATCCTAGGTGTAGGTTTGGAATAAACATTTACCAAAAAGCCTACAAATTCAAGGGTTCAAATGGACTAAGCAATATCAGGTATTATATATCTCAGCTCGGTCCTTTTAAAAAGGCAAACTGAAAAGCTTTATCAATCCCAACGCAGTCATTTAAAGTAAGAGCAAGCGTTAAGAGAAAGCAGGGAAGACAACCGCGGTCCTGAAATACTTTTCTGAACCTGAAGAAAGCTTTGTTTGGTCTTCAAGGGCACGAGAGAGAAATAATAAGTCCTCTTCCCTCTCCCTGGCCTCCAAGCAACGCACAAGGCTCTCACCAAAGCCCACTTGACATTTTACAGAAACACGGGACAAAACAGGCAGCTGGACAAGAGGGCTGGGCTGGAATTTTGCCCCTTGCTGGCTTAGCTCTGGAGCTGGAAATGAGCCCTCCGGTCCAAACTCGGGTGGCACCCTTGGAGGCCAGTGGACATAGGGCTCCCCAGCCAAGGCCTGGCACAGTGGCATCAGATGACCACGCTGACCATCATGCTCTGGCCGTGCGGCACGATCTTGCGCGGCCAGGCGAGCAACAGCTTGCGCAGCTCCTCGCGGAAGCTGTCGTGCAGCCAGGCGTAGATGAAGGGGTTGTAGCAGGCCGAGCTCATGGCGAGCCAGTGGCAGAGCAGCTGCACCAGCCCGAAGGCGTCGGGGTCGATGGCTTGTGGGTCGAGGTCCCGCAGCAGGTTGAAGACGTGCAGCGGCAGCCAGCAGATGGCGAACACCACCACGACCACCACCAGCAAGCAGAAGGTCCGGCGGCGGCGCGCGCGGTCCCAGTCGGCCTGGCTCCGGGTCACGCAGCCGGGCACCACGCGGTTCCGGAGCTTCACGGACACCCGGACGTAAGACAGGAGGATGACCAGCAGAGGGAGCAGGTAGGTGACGAGCAGCAGCCCCCAGGCGTAGAGCTGGCGCTGGCGCTCTTGGGAGCCCCAGAACTCCTCGCAGAGGCGCACGTCGTGCGGCTCGAGCCGGACGTGGTAGGTGTGCAGGGCGGCGGGCAGCGCCAGCACCGCGGACAGCGCCCAGATGGCCAGCACCGCGTAGGCGCTGAGGCGCAGCGAGACGCGCCGGCGCAGCGGGTGCACCAGCACGACGTAGCGGTCCACGGCGATGGTGGCGAGCGTGAACACTGACACGTAGACGGTGACGGGCTGCAGGAAGAAGACCAGGTGGCACAGGCCGCCGCCGAACACCCAGCCGCGGGGCTCGAAGGCGTAGGCCAGCGTGAGCGGCACGCAGGCGGTGCACATGAGCACGTCGGACAAGGCCAGGTTGCCGATGAGGAAGTTGGTCACGTTGTGCAGCCGGCGCTCCCGCGCGATCACCAGCACCAGCAGGCAGTTGCCCACCAGCCCCACGACCACCACGACGCTGTAGAGCAGCACGATCAGCCCCTTCAGCTGATGCACCAGCTGCAGGCTCTGGAAGGGCGTGAGGGCCGGGGCGCCCGGGCCGGCCGCCGACCCGTTATCCATCAAGGCCTCTGCGCTCTGGCTGGCTGGAGACGCGGCCGTCGGCAGCAGCCCAGAAAGTAAGTCCGAAACCCCGGGGCCCCAAGTGGGCAGGGAGGCCATGACCACCTGTCCAAAGACAATCCCAGTCCGTCACTTCCCGTGTTCCATCTACCCCTCCCACACCAACCGCGCCCTCCCCCACCCCGCCATCACCCCTCACCCAAGTCCTCCCTCGGAATAACTCACTGGCCACAGAACGACAACAAAAGCAGCAAGAGAGGGTCGTCCTCTCACCTCTGTCAAATCAGCCGAAGCGTGGTTGGACATGCACAGCTTATTTGAACGGCCCCTGCTCCTTGGACAGCCCTCTCGGTCCCCGCAGGCCAGACCCAGGAGCGCAGTCCTACCTGTGCGTGGGGCTGGACAGGCGGGAGCGCGCTGCGGGGAGGCAGCGGCAGGAGTCCTGCTGTCCTGGAGCGGTCCTCCGCCACGGTTGCAGGGGGGCGGCTGCTTCTCAGAGGGACCGCGAGCCCTGCCTTCCGCCCCGTCCCCGCCCCAGCGCTGCCTTGTATGGACAACGGGGGCGGGGCGCGCGCTGCCCGACTAGGTGCTCAGAGAACTAGAGAGGAGCAGGGAGCGGGCAGGACGCGCCCGCAGAAGGGAGGAAGGCTCGGCACACCCAGGCCAGAGCAGCGAGGGGGAAGCGCGACGGCGGGAGCTTGCGGCGCCCCTGGAGAGTCCCGCTCCGGCGGGGCGTGCGGCGGACCGGGGCGCGGGCAGCGCCAGGCTGTCGGGACCCCTGGTGCAGCCTCAAGAGGGAAGGAGCAGGGGAGAAAGTGGGGGCGGGGGGCGAGATGCTCCAGGGGGCTGGGGGAGCCACGACAGGCCCGTTTCTACACGCTTGATCTGGCTTAGGGTCCCGGCTGCGGGTGACAGAGTCGCTAGGGGGTTCAGGCAGGGATTTAAAACGTAGAGCCCGGAGCTCGTCGCGACCAGTCCGGCCCTCGCCCTCCCACGGCTTCGCGGTCAAGCCAGACAGATGCTTCAGCACCGCGGACAGCTCCCGCCGGACCGGCTGCTCAGCGCGGGGTGGGGGACAACCATCAGGGTATTCCGAGGCAGCGGGGAAGGGGCCCTGCCTGGTTCAGAGAGCTGCCTCGCCGTCTGCTTCCTGGACTCAGGCTGCCGACTCCAAGAAAAGGAGGGTAGAGTGAGGGCAGATGAGCCGGGGTCTCCGGGAGTCGGCTGGTGACGTGTGCTCCTGTTGCGGGTCACCTCGTGTAGTGCCAAGGACAGGCCGTCTTTTACCTCCCTGGGTCAGAGGACGCGGCCCTCCTGCCAGCTACCCGGCACAGACCCTTCAGCACCTGGTTCCCACGACTCCCCTCCCCACCTTTTCTTGCCAGCTTTCTCAGCAGCCGTGGCCTTTGCTGTTTCTGCTTGACTCTCCCAGAACAGAATGTAAATGCGTTCCTAGACTGGGCCTCGACCCTCTCCCGCCTAAAATAAACACGCACAGGCCTCCTCACCTCATTGTAGTATATATATATACTAATAATTACAGAATTATATATATATATACTAATAATTACAGAATTTCCACTAGGATAACAAAAGTAACAAAGATTTGAGAAGCTTTAAAGTTTTGTAAAATCTTTAGCAGTAACACTTCACTGAAATGCAAACTAACCTGAACCATGGGAGCCAGAGAGAAGGCTTTGTAACCTTCCTCCTTAGAAGCTATCCCATCCCCTCAGCCTCTTTCCAGAGGATGGAGCTTCATCGTCCCCTCTCTGGTAAGTCCTTGTACTTTGCCCTCTGTGGCTGCAGATATTTCAAACTGGCAAAAAAAAAAAAAAGTAGCAATTATTCCACCCTCCAAATTCAAGTGAGTCAGTCATACAGTAGAAAAAGTCAACACTGGAACAAAAGCAATCAATTTTATGCACCTGTATTCATCCTAAACCCACACTCCCTGAGTTAGACTCAATTTAGCTAAAACCAGTATGATATACAAAAAAAACTAAAAGGCTCCAAATAAGATACAATCTGTGCCTGCCTAATCCCTTGCCCATTAATTTTTCTCATCATGTTCACCAGCAGGGTAGTTGATGGAGTTTGGATGTATTATTCTCCCAGAACTCATGGAAATCTGATCCCCAGTGTGACAGTTTGAGTCATGGGGGCAAATCCCTCATGAATGGATTAATGCTCTCCCTGGGGGAGAGGGGCCTGAGTGACTTCTCACTCTATTAGTTCCTGCAAGAGCTGGCTATTTAAAAGACCCTGGCACCACCCCCCTCTCTCTCTTGCCTCCTCTCGCCATGTGATCTGCTTGTACCCGCCAGCTGCTGCCACTTTCCACCATGAGTAGAAGCAGCCTGAGGCCCGTGCCAGATGCAGCTGTCCCAGAATCGTAAGTCAAATAAACCTCTGTTCTTTATAAATTACCCAGTCTCAGGTATTCTGTTATAGCAACACAGAACAGACTAATACAGTTGTATTTACCCAAGAGCAGAGCACTCTTTTTCTTCAAAATATCTTAAGCAGAAGAAATTGTGGTAAAGTAGATGAAAAAGGATTTGGGATGTAGTTGGGCCTTATAAATAGAACCATCACTCTGGTCAATATCATTAATAAATAATAGTAAAAGTAATAAGACAATCTTGTCAACCCCTAAAGGCCTCAAAACTATTATTATGCCCATTTTACAGATGAGGAAACTGGCTCATCAAGGCTAAGTAACTAACCATAATGGCACAGCTAATAAGCAGTGAGACTAGAATTTCAACTTAGATCTGCCTAATTCTGGAGCCAAACCACTCAACTGCTATAACTTACTGCCTATGAATGAATGACAGATGCACCTGCATAGACTGAAATTACACAAGCAGGTTCAAATGGGATTGAATAAATATAAAAACACTCCTCACCCTCTTAGATTATTAAAGGAAGCTCTATAAAAATTCAGTTACAACTCTAACCTTATCATGTTTAAGTTAAACAGATGGTTATGCTTCACCCAAAATGTACCCTGCTTTTATCCCGTGTAGGAGATAAAACTTTGGGCCATGTGAATTTCAGGGGATGGTCTTGCTAATGATGACAACAGGTGACATGATGTGTAAATAGAAGACAGAGATGACAGAAGTAAGGACAGCAGTTAGGGGTCATGGAAGCTTGACTAAAGGGATTTGAAGATTTGATGCCAGCTAAGTTCATGCTGATATACTGTAATTAGCCCAAACTCATGGAAAATCACTAGAGATTGGTTTTAATTATAAGTAGAAAGAGAGCAATTGTTTGAAACTTGTCTAAGTTCAGGAGATAGCAGGGCAGGAGCTCCCTCAGAAGTAAGTTTTGTCTTCAAAGCCCATCTGGTGTGTGTTCCAAGATCCAGATGCCTCCTTGGCTCCTCAGACTGAGCCATGCACCAGCTCTAGAAGCCTCTGCAACTCACTGCCTGGCCATGGCAGGCAGCATGGCAGGGCTGGCTACCTCGAGCAGAGAACACCCTATTGGGGGCAGTGTAAGAATCGACATGACATCTCATGTAAAAGTGAAGAAAACCCCATGTGTTTCCATTAGGTGACTTTGAGCAAGTGATTTTCATCAGACTCCAGACACATTAATCATTGCTCCAAGCTCTGCCATTCTCTCACGACTCATGTTTTAACTTTCCAGCTCAGCTTTGCCCAAACACAGAGTGAAGATTTTGAAGCTATTCTTCTGAACAGAAATGGTCTTTCTTTGGCTGGACTCTTCTTCTTATCCTGTCAAAAATCAAACATGAGTCCAGTCCTGGATGGCCTTGTGTCCTCTCACCTGAAGCATCACTGAAGTGGCATGGGGCAATGCATCTTGCTTCTGCCTTGTTTTAATCTGGGGTCCATGCTGGGCCCCAGCCTTTTGTAATGGATGTCTAGGCAGCCTTTGTGCTTTCTCTAACCAAGCTTGTGGGAAAGCTCTTGACTATGCCCTTAACTCTGGAAGGCTGAGGACGTGCAGAATTTTTCTTAGATAGTCTTGCTCACATATGGAGTTTAGAGGATGGAATAAAGCAGCCCATTCTTTTTTCACTAGTTACCTACCAGGCAGACTTTTAATGGACTCCAGGGGAGCAGAGATAACTATTCCTGGCACAATCTCATAGTAGAAAATGTACAAGACAAATGCACCTTTCTTTTATAGCATAGACTCCTTCTAATAGCATGATTTTGTCCTAAACTAGCAAAGTCTTGTCTCTTTTCTCCTTCAGCCACCCTGACTAAAGGCTACCTCCCCAGAAGGGGGAGGAGGAAAGGTAAGCCCCCCAGGGGAACAGAGGAGTTGGGGTGGGATAGAAAACCCCTTCCTGCCACATGAGAAAAGGGAATAATGAACATGCCAGTTCAACCACTATTTGTTAAATATTTATTATTTGACAAGCCCTGGACAAGGTGCCTTGCTTGAATGAGAGAAAGGTGAGTAAGACACTCCCTGCTCTCAAAGAGTTCACTGTCAAGGGCAGAAGCAGAAAGAGACAGCTGACTGAGGGGACTGTGGAGACAATCCCAGGGTGCCACCACTCTAGGAAACCCAATCTTAAAACCAAAGAGTTCACTGTCAAGGGCAGAAGCAGAAAGAGACAGCTGGCTGAGGGGACTGTGGAGACAATCCCAGGGTGCCACCACTCTAGGAAACCCAATCTTAAAACCGAGAAGCCCCGTGGCTTTAGTAAATTAACAATTTCTGAGACTCTTGATTTCCAATTTTTCTCAGACTTACATATCTCATTATAGCTGTTTCTTTCAATAACTTCTATTTTTTTTAGGATCATGGTTTGTACATGAATTACCCACTCAACTAAAATAATCATCGGTATTAAGAATAGAGAGACACACAAGCACGCCTTACTAATCAGCACATTCACATCAACCTGAGGTGACCACCCCTGTGCCCATCTCTGGACACGTCTTATTGTCCAAACACTTAAGGAAATTAAAAGATGCTTTCATGCAAACACAAAGTCCCCCCTCCCAGCACACACTGAAAATGTGATCAATATGTAAAATTTAAATGAAATATAAAAGCTTCTCTAAGAAAAGTGTGTGCCGTGGCAGACAAAGAGTTAACCTTCTTGCTATGGGCTGGGGGAGGGAAGGTGCCCATGTAATTGTTGGGAGATCAGGGGCGGGGGAGGATGAACACCAAGGCCAACCTTCCAAACACATGCCCTACTGCAGAAACCTTCACCCCCACACTACACCTGTGATTGTGCTGCCACTGCCACTGTCACCTCCAATGCCACTTCTGCAGTAGCAACTCAATCTTGTAGCCATGACTGTTCCCAAAAGCCAAACATCTCCACTGTCACCCTCTCCAGCAAAATGGAGTCCCTATTGCATCAGGTCCCTGATTTCTCACTCAAGTGGCAGAGCCTGGATCCCACACCTGAGTTCTAACTGCAAAGTATGCTGAGAATCGGGCTCTGACTTTCACTTTGGGAAGATAATGAGGAATTTCTCCTGCATATAAGCAGATTTGTATCCATGAGTTATGACAAATGTCCACTATATCCCATTATCCAATTTTAATAGAAATGATGCCAATTTTAAATACCAAAAGCTATTAAGAGACCCACATGCTCTCTTAATTTTCTATCTGCTTCTCCATCATTTTGAATGAAAGTGTAGAAAACTGAAAGAACTATAAAAGGCGTTATGTATATTTTATATTGCATTAATTTAGTCTTCCCTAATACAACGGTACTTCAAAAAGTTCATGGAAAGATTTGTATTATCTTTTAATTCTATTTTTCCATGAACTTCTTGAAGTATCCTTATATATGTAACTACATGTGTTCTACTTTATGAGAAATAATGCCCCAAAATAAAACTACCTTCCAAAGATATAAGAAACAAAGCAACACAAAAAAAAGAAAAAAGAAAGAAAGAAATACAGCCACACCTTATACGAGGGTTTTTTTCTGTAGGCACTGTTGACATTTGGAGCCAGAAAATTCTGTGTTGTGGGGAGTTATCAAAAATAAAACTACCTTCCAAAGATATAAGAAACAAAGCAACACAAAAAAAAGAAAAAAGAAAGAAAGAAAGAAATACAGCCACACCTTATACGAGGGTTTTTTTTCTGTAGGCACTGTTGACATTTGGAGCCAGAAAATTCTGTGTTGTGGGGAGTTATCGTGGGCATTGTAGGATGTTTAGCAGCACCCCTGACTTCTATCCTCTAAGTGCCAGTAGCACACACATCCAGTGTGACAACCAAAAATGTCCCCAGACATTGCCAACTAACCCAAGAGGGTAGGAGGCAACACCACCCTGGTTGAGAACCACTGCCTTACACTAATACAGAACTTCTGACATTCACAAAGTACTCTTCTTGGAAATAATTCATTTTTTTTTTCTTTTTTCAATTTTTTTCTCTGTTGTACATGCCTATTGAAGATTACTTCTGTGGTTTTGTTTGTTTGTTTTGCAGCTGGCCAGTACAGGGAACCAAACCCTTGACCTTGGCATTAGAAGGCTGCGCTCTAACCAACCGAGCTAACCGGCCAGCCCCTAATATGAAGATTCTTCCAGCCTTCGTAGTCAGCTCTCTTCAGACACCTTGACCCCAGAACTGTTTTTCGAAAACATTTCATTTCCCATGCAGTCCTCCCACTCCTTCCTAAAACAGCAGCAGGGCAAATAGAGAAAGATGATGTTTTTAAAAAGAAGAAAACCCTTAGATAAGCCAAAGTCAATTACCAAATGGAGGAGAGAACTTGTCACAAAGGCATAAACGCAGCTCTTGGGCTTGAGCGACAACTCTGCCACTATTAAATGCAAGTCGTTGGGCAAATGCCTTATCCTGGAAGAATCTCAGTTTTGGAAAATATAAAATTGTATGTAATGAAATAAAAATAATAAAAATTAAAAGTTATATGAAATGCCTACCTCTGGGGGATGTTGAGAAGACCCAGTGACGGAACACAGCTCCTGCATAGAAAGGGCGGCTCCTCTTGGGAAACCCTTTTGTCCTTCCTGTGTAACCCTTTTTGTCCTCTTGGGTAACCCTTTTGTCCTTCCTGTGTAACCCTTTTTGTCCTCTTGGGTAACCCTTTTGTCCTCCTCTTGTCAAGGAGGTTCCTAACTCTTCCACTTGAACGTTAATCCACAAGACAGCCTTTGCAGTGAAAAGAATGTGCTGTTTTTCAGTCTGAGTCATGTAATCATTGTTTACCAGGCATACAAAGTCCAGAGCCAGATATTGTAGGAAAAATCAAAGATAAAAAAAAAAAGGACATTATTGTCTAGAAATAATAGTCTAGTGAGAAAGAAGTCCACAAAAATCACTAAGGCGTATGAACCATGATAAATGCTACCACCACATGCTATGAAAGGGAGACATTAATGATCTCTGGGGAATTAACTAATTGCTTTGGTAAATGAGAATTGTGTTCACTCTTATAGATCCTGTTTATTTAAATGCACAATAGCCTTTAAAGTGTTCATAACATTTTATATTCAACCATATCAACATTGTGCATGTTGCTTAAATGTGTCTCCCTTTCTGTGTTTGTGTACAACATACAAAACAATTTGGTCCCATTATGAATTTCCATGCGTTAAGTGTTCAGATGGCATGAAATGAATGACAAGAGGTGTTCCTTACGTCTTCTGAATCACCAGAATGTTCTGCAGGCTGATGCTTTGTGTCCTCCTGCTTTCCCCAGCCACCTGCTCAGCATCATTTCTTCCTGGGGGAGGGGCTCTCAGCAATCTCCTGCATCCCTGTAAGGCCCTGGGGTAGAGCAACAGGGTACAATTACTGCATAGCACTACCCCTTCCTCCTCTCTTCTGATTGTCTCATTTAACTTTGAAATTTATGTCTTTAATAATATCCCCAACAGCCTACAGATGATGCTGACAATGGGGCCTATTTTTGATGCAATTATCCAGGTAGAAGGAGAGGCTCAGGCAGGCTGAGTTGCTGGGGTCCCCTAAAGGATTTAACCACAGGTCAAGTCCCTCCCTCAGCTTATCTGGGATCTCTGGTCACAGTCAGCCCTCTGTGACTGTCTCTGGACCTCACTGTACCCCTCGAAATCCAGGTCCCAGCCAGGGAGCTTCTCTGGTGACACTCTGTGCAAACACTCCCCTACAAGACACAAGGCTTGGCCAGCCTGCCCAATTCAGGATCTCAGTATGTCTTCATTTGTTAACTTTTTATTGGTCTCTAATCAATACTCAGACAATAGCAGTGTGGATGGTGTATCTCAGCTTACTCTATTAGAAGTAGAAAATTTACACAAATATATAATTAAATAAATAAGTACAGAGACTAAAACAAAACACTTGAAACCCATTTCCATTACATTATTTCCCCAAGGCAGGAACAAAGCAATTTGTTTACCCATTTTCATTTCAACCTTCTTCATTATCAACTAGAAATGGCTTTTCCATATGGTAAAATCATCTATCATCTGCATTGTGGCATTTAGTGATGAGGCGCTCTTTGGAGTCACATTTAGATGGTGACCTTAATCTTGCAGAAGCCCCTCATTTGGGTTTCCATTATGTCTCCCAAAAAACCATTAATGAACCCAAACCACATTTCATTCTGCCTACTTCTGAATTATTACCTAGACACATTCTAGTTTGTCCTGGTGTCATTATCTGGCATGAGGGGACCCTTTTCTGTTTCCTTTTTTAGACAAAGTGCAGAACTGGAATAGTCCTCAAGGTATTTTTCGAATGTGTCATGCACACATGTGTACACACACACACACACACACACACACGACATTCAGGGAAGGCGATTTGGCCATTTGAATGTCTAAGATAATGTGTCCTCCCTGTGTATTATCTTGGCAAGCGGGCCTTTGTCAACAGAGAAACAGCCCTGGCTTTCATCCTTAAGGAGACCATGAGGCCATGTCTCAGCAAAGGGTAAACAACAGGAAAGGACTATCATCCTCTGAGTGTGGACCAAAGACCACCTTCATCAGAGTCAATTCTGGTGCCTTTCAGTTAAAAATGCAGACCGCTGGATCACAGGACAGACTCGCTAAACCAGAACTGCTGAAGGTGAGGCCTGGGAGAACAAATTTGTAACCAACACGGTGAGTTATTCTGCTGCATACTCAGGGTAAGGAACACTATCCTACAGGCTGCCCTTGGGTGGTCAATCCATGTAGTCCTAGCTCCTTCCACCCGAAGTGACTGGGATGCCAGCTGGGGTACAAAGCAGCTGCCAACCCCAGCCTGCCCTCCTGCCTGGAGAAACCAGCAGCTGCTTCAGCCGAATCCATGTAGTCCTAGCTCCTTCCACCCGAAGTGACTGGGATGCCAGCTGGGGCACAAAGCAGCTGCCAACCCCAGCCTGCCCTCCTGCCTGGAGAAACCAGCAGCTGCTTCAGCCTCCCTCCCTCCCTACATGACAGATATTGGGAGACAACTGTATTGAACTAGCTCAGTGCTCTCTCTAGAGTCTATCCTTTACTTTTTAAATAATTTTTAATGACATAAGTAGCTATGAACACATTCTCCCATTTAATAAAAAGCAGATAAACCTGAAGTCCTCTTTGCCCTCAATGCCAGTCCCTCCCTCAGAGGTTACACTTGTCCTTCTAGAACTTTCCTGGTGCTTAGATACACACATCTGAATATATAGAAAAGAAGTAGTATTAATGAGCTTGTTTGTGATTTTTTGCTATTTCAACCCTCACTACAATAGGCATGTTTCCATGTTCCTCCTTGGGGAGGGTTTCCAAAGAGAAATTTATGAGTCAGAAGATATGACCCAATTCACACTCACTAGCACTGCAGGCCACTCTCTTTTGCTTAATGAACTTTAAGAGCTCACTATAGATCGCAGGCTTTCTTACAACAGTCAGGTGAGTGTGGGAAGGAACACTGCTGTCAAACCAAGCAGCATCCTTCATGCAGATGGTGGCAAAGACCCCCTTGTCCCCCCAAACTTGGTCTTCCCTGCATGTCCCGCTTTCTTCTGATGAGCTCTCACACTTGTCTAGAGCTCCCATGGGCACAGCAAGTGCCTGTGTCCTTACACAATGCATTGCCAACCAGGGCCTCCTGGTGGCTGCTGGGAAGAACAAACTCTCCTGAGACAGACATCGGCTCGCCCAGTGGGACCTGTGTAAAGTGCATGCATCAGCTGAAGCACTGCTTTCCACACGGCTCTGGCCAGGCAGAGGGACCTCTATTTTAATCTGTTTAGATGCCCATGGGAGACTTCCGTTAAGCTCACCATTCCATGGCTCATGAAATGTCAGAGGTCAAAATCTAAGTCACTGGACCCCTGGAGCAGCTGAGATCAATAGGACAGGCTGGGGACCTCCAGCCAGACTCCTGTAGGAGGCAGTTGGGGGGATGAGGAGGACAAAGACAGCTTGAAGATGGCTAAGGGAAGACAGTAATGCTGTCAGGCCTGCAAACCAGCACACCTGGTGTGAATCCCCGTACCGACAATAATCATCCAAGTGGCCCAGAGCAAGCCCTCCCCAACATCTCCATTTCCTCACCTGTAAAGCAGGCCATGGAAAGAGAACTAGACAATCCCTGATGTCTCTACAAGCTCTGATAATCCGGGAGTCAGAAATGGTGGCCCAGAGATATTTTTGTCAACTATCCACACTCCTGGATGCATCATCTGTCCACACACATGGATGACACCACTTCTCTGCACATACCTGAATGATACCTCCCGTCCCCAGTTCCACCTTTTAAAAAGGTGGTCCACTTTCTATCTGATGTACCCGGACATCCTTTCCAGCCTCACCTTGGCTTTTCCCTCCACAGACCTGGGCTTTCTACACATCCAGGAAATAACCTCTGGCCCTTGGATTCACAATTCACTGAAGGGAGAATCCAAGAGGGAAATAATTTGGTCTGTGTGTACCCCCAGCAATGTTTCCACTCAGGCTTTAAGCACTGCAAGGAAAATGAGGCTGTGTCATCACAGGCAGTCTTTGAGACGTAGTAAGCAGTGCTTTGTTCGATTCTTGTGATTGACTAGCTCCAGTCAAAACAATTATGAACTCACACTCTTTAGGTGTTTTCCAGCCACATGAAGGCTCTGCTTGTTAAAATGATGCTTTTGCATGCAAGATTTTTAAAAACATTCTTTATAATAGTCTGTCTACTGCTTCCCCAGCTACCTTTCTTTCATATCATAAATTTCATAAATATCATTAATAGATGTGATGGGGGTTTTCTTACCTCAAATCCACAAACTTAAATACACCTAGAGAGTTCCCTGAGATGTTTCTTATGCAAGTATCTTCATTAACAAAGGAGAAAACAGAGAATACAAGGCAATATGGTGTTTTCCTGGGAACCATCTTGTCATAAATCAAGTGTTTGAGCACCTGACAATTCTGGAGGAACACTGGACCTTCTTGCTTCCATTTCTTTTTATTTTTTTTTTATCGTATTTCCTGGCCTAGTAAAAATGGGCTTCAATATTTCAGGGGCTCACTACCCTTTTTATTTTTTTTTTTTTATCGTATTTCCTGGCCTAGTAAAAATGGGCTTCAATATTTCAGGGGCTCACTACTCCAAGTATGGTCCACGTTCCTGCATCATCAGCATCACTTGGGAGTTAGGAACGAGAATCTCAGGCCCCAGTCCAGACCTCCTAAATCAGGACCTGCTTTTACCATGACCCAGGTGCCTGGGGCTCCCATCCAGTTTGAGAAGGGCGGTGCCAGAAGCGCCCCCACCTTGCCTTCAGTGGGGCTCAGAATTGCTTTTCTCTTTCCACATCTGAGCAGACACAGCACAATCATTAAAGAAAAGCCCTTTATGAAGCTCAAGCCAAAAATCAGGCCCTGAAAATATCTAAATCTGTTTGGTGTTTGCCCTGACCTGATCCTGGTTTTTCCGTTGGAAATGTCTCACCCATGCCATGGATCATAGACAGCATTTTGGTCACCCAGATCCTCCCTTATTTCTGTTCCCCACAGCACGGGTGTGCGCGTACGTGGGGCATGTGTGTGCATGTGTGTTAACTTCAGGTGGGGAGTCAGCCCTACTCCTCCATTCATGCCCATTGTCACCATCTGTCTGTGCAAGGCCCCTCTCTTGTAAATGTGTTTTTTTCTTCCTTTATTCCCCTCCTTGGACACTTAATGATTTTGTATATGTCCTCGAATATGCGTATATAAATACACATATTTATATCCTTAAAATGAAGTAGTGTGGCCTTGGAAAGAAGCTTAATTTACATAAATGTTATTGTCTCATAAATCTTGTTCTGGGTAATCACTTTTTCATTCAATACTATGCTTTTAAGGTCTGTCTATTTTGCAACATGTATTTCTAATTCATTGCTTTTAACTGATGCTTTGCATTCCAGAGGAGACAGCACAGCCTATGATAAAGGCGACACTTCATATTGGTATGGACGGGATGAGTTGTATAGACAGCATCTCTCTGTCTTAGTACAGGAATAGTTGTTGCATTTGAGTCCAGGCTCAGCTCCTTTGCTAAGAGGCCCCAAATACACAGTGGCTTCAATAAGAGAAACATTTCTTTGCCTTCATGAAACAGCCCAGAGGTAGGTGTCCAGCGCTGGCAGGAGCTATGCCACCCTCAACGTGTGATTTCCATCTCTGGGTCTAGTTCTCATCACCCCGTTGCCAGAAGGAAAGAGTTAGAGGCCTTCATGAAACAGCCCAGAGGTAGGTGTCCAGCGCTGGCAGGAGCTATGCCATCCTCAATGTGTGATTTCCATCTCTGGGTCTAGTTCTCATCACCCCGTTGCCAGAAGGAAAGAGTTAGAGGACCAGGGATGCACACTCCCAATCCTTACTGTGGAAAGACCCAGAAATGAGACCCTCCTTCTGCCCGCAACCCACACAGCCATCCCTTGCTGCAGGAGAGGCTTGGGAATGCAGCCATATGCCTAACACGGATTCTGTTCCTTACGGAAGAAAGAGAGAGTGACTACTGGGGACAGCTATTGGCCTGCACATGGCACTTCTCCTAAGCCATGTCATTTGTGTGCACAGGGCTCCAACGCCCATGTCTAGGCACAAGCTGCACTCTTGCCTTCACACCGTTTCTCCAGTCTCACCGCACCTCCACCCTGCTCCTCTCACCTGATTTCTGTATCATGGGGGAAATGATTTATTATTTATAACCTGTCTGCATTTTAAGGAGAGGGACACCTCCCAAATAATTCTTTGTTTGCTCAACTGGGGTGAAGATAGATAGATAAACAGAAAGGGAAGGAGAGAAGTTGTCCTATGGAGAGAATAGGATGAAGACATGGGAGGAGATGAACAAGGTCTTGTAGGGAAAGAACAGAGATATCTCGAGGGAGGTTTATGAGAGATAAACCTCTGCTCCATCTCCCGCCAAAGCTCTGGTAAAGCTGACACCTTTCACCAGGCACTTGCCACTTGATATTGGGGAAAGTAAAGACTGGATGCAAAACGCGCTGAGTCTAGCATCCAGGTGGGCATGGGGCAAGCAGACGCGATTCTTGCGGACCCAGTAATTTCAGGTTGAAATTCATGTGAAACGAACATGTGAAATTCCTTTTGGTTGGAGGAGGTTGTGAAGAGAGAACTTAGCCACACCTGGACGCTGCAGTGCTTGGCTGCTGCGGAATTCATCCACGGGACCCAGACACTTCCCCAGGAGCCCAGGGAGGACGACAACCATGGACCTCGAAGGCAAAAGGAATTTTCATAGAGGAGGCGGCTGAGGCCAGGCCAAAGGACAGGCCAAGGTCACCCAGCTATTCAGTAGCAAAACCAGGCCATGGTCCCTCAGTTCTCTGGAACATGCAGTCTGGTGGCTTTTCATCAGTGTTGAGGGTGTTCTTGTGACACTGATGACCACTTGAAAGAGTAACAGACTTGAACTGGTTTCCCAGACCTTTATGACACTTCTAGTCATTCAAACTGGAAAACCATGCTGGGTGGGCACATGACGTAATAAAAACAGAGAAAGGAGCTCCCTGCCAGAGGTCAGCTTTGTGCGTTCCCAACCCCACACCCTTGCCTAGGCTGTGCTCACCCCCGCCAAGTCAAGGGCATCCTCATTTTCATCTTTCAAAAATCCTGTTTATTTTAGAGAACCAAGAAAAAATGGACGACTTCTCCTATGGCAAAACCACACTGACCTCTCCTGCTTCCTGGCCCCTCCCAAGCCTGTCACCTCCGGATCCTGCAGTCTGGCTCTCACTTGCATTTAGTGCTTTATCTTTCTCTCGGGTTTTATTGGTTTGGCTTAATTGCCCCGTGAGACCAGCCAGCTACAGCAATTTATCCTTCTCCCATTCCCTACAGTATTCTGTAAGTTCTGGCTAAATTAAATCTAGATGACGGAGACCAGACAACGTCCAGAATGAGTCGAAGCCAGCTGCGAGCAATAACATACCCATAGGACATGATGTTTGTTCCAGCCAGTTGAGATAAGACAAGAAAAAGTTTTCCCTGGAGGTAGACTGAGACAGTATCATGTTTGCTTTATAAATTCAACCTTTGCTTTTTTTTTTTCCCCTTCAATTCTTTGAAGGCAGAGCATTGATTTCACCAGAGAAAGAATTGTGTACACTGTCTGTTCACCTTCCTCTTTTCATTCAAAAGGGCCTTTTAGCCGAAGCAGACACAACTGCCGTGAAGGAGTTTGGCTTGGAGCAGAGAGTGGGTGGGTTCTGGTTTCCCTAAAATGTTGAAAGAATGAAATGAGCCTAAGAGCAATGCGTGAGCTTGCAGCGAGGTTATCTGGCTGTATTCAGTTCCAAGCCCTCCCTGCCATCCCATGAGCCTTGAGACATGGTCCAGCAGCATTAACACATTCTCTGATTTAATTCCATGAGTATAACTCACATTTTCTGCCACATAATCCTGTGTCTTGCCTTGTTAACTATCTTTGTGCCCAAGAGAGGTATGGTGTCCAGAGCAGCTCAACCACTCAGGATCACAGACCCCAAACAGCCAACCCTGTCCGTGCAGAGTTCCGGGAGGTCTGTGATGGGAGCAGCATGCCAGGGGCTAAGGACACGAGCTCAGATGTTCTCGTCCTTCCTGGTTGTGTGATGCTGGGTGAATCACTTACCTCTCCGAGCCTGTTTCCTGGTCTGCAAAATTGGGTTCCCAACAGTAATCACTGTCTAGGGCTCCAGTGAGCCCAAATGAGATCCCCCATATAAAGGGCCCCTTGTGGGTCTCTGCACATAGTTAGTACTCAGTAAATGGTAGCAACCATTATCAGCCCTCTACAGTTATTCTTGGTGCTCCAAACATTCGTTGCTTTGTTTCCACCTCACAGCTGCCTGGAGAAGTAGTTGAGATAATTATGCCCATTTTACAGACATAAAAGCTGAGGATCACAGAGATTGAGTGATTTCCTGAAGATTCTATGGCTGGAGGGGCGAGCCCGGCTGCACACACAGCTGGGTCCAGCAGCCTCCTGGCCCACTCCTCCCAGGAGGAGGGCACTGGACATCAGGCAGTGGGTGGTTCTACTAAGAACAACAGGGAGCTTCTGAGCTTGCAAAATATTCACCCAGCACAAAGACAGTAACACATTTGATTCCCTTATAAGATGGATGGAGCAGTGTGACTGGTCCCAGGCCATACAGCATGAGGTTAAGAGTGTGGATTATGGGGCCAGACTTCTGGGTTCAAATCCAGGCTCCACCACTTGCTGGATGTGTGTGTGATCTCAAGCTGTTACTTAACCTCTTTTAAGTGGCCTCAGTTTCCCCATATCTAAAATGGGAATAGTAATTTTTACACCTCAAAGATTGAATGACTAAAGTGCATAGAATAGCAGCTGGAACGAGGAAGCTCTTGGTAAATACAAACTGCTATTATCCATGCTTTGTGCAGATGATGAACCTGAGTGTCAGAGGAGCAGAGACTGGAAGCGAAGCTAGTGTCTAATATTCTTCCCGTCCTCCCTTTAGGGCAGGCCCATCTGCTCGTGACCAGATCTGTGGAGCTGGGGACACCCGAGCCGCTTCAGTTGCTCAGTCTGTCGCTTTGTGCAGATGATGAACCTGAGTGTCAGAGGAGCAGAGACTGGAAGTGAAGCTAGTGTCTAATATTCTTCCCGTCCTCCCTTTAGGGCAGGCCCGTCTGCTCGTGACCAGATCTGTGGAGCTGGGGACACCCGAGCCGCTTCAGTTGCTCAGTCTGTGTGTCAGCACCTGCCCAGCGCCACCCAACTCAGTCCTTGCATAATTCCTCCTGCTATCACTGTGCTTCTTTTTTAAATATTAAATAGATGTATTTTTTGTTTCCTGAAGCTTTGTCACTTTTTAGTATGCAATCAAGAATTAAGAGCTCCAGGGCGAAGAGCGATGTAATTAAGCCAGAGATTAAATCAGTATTTCTTTTTTTTTTTTTTTTTTTTTTTTTTTTTTTTTTCGTGTCCTTTTTTTTTTTTTTTTTTTTT
>NW_007728045.1:10126-14578 GCF_000696425.1 Galeopterus variegatus | reverse complement strand
CCTCAGTGTCGCCCCCGCACCGGACCGGGGACCGGCAACGGGATCGCAAGCCTCGGCGCTGCTCCCCCGCCCCGCTCAGCCAGTGAGCGGGAGCCGGTCTGTATGTGGGATCCGAACCCTCGGACGGGAGCGCCGCCGCGCTTCCCAAGCGGCGCACTATCCAGTGCGCCACTGGGCCGGCCCCTAAATCAGTATTTCTTTTTTTTTTTTTTTTTTTTTTTTTTTTTTTTTGTCTTTTTTCCGTGTCCGGCAATGAATCGCAACCCTCAGTGTCGCCCCCGCACCGGACCGGGGACCGGCAACGGGATCGCAAGCCTCGGCGCTGCTCCCACGCCCCGCTCAGCCAGTGAGCGGGAGCCGGTCTGTATGTGGGATCCGAACCCTCGGACGGGAGCGCCGCCGCGCTTCCCAAGCGGCGCACTATCCAGTGCGCCACTGGGCCGGCCCCTAAATCAGTATTTCAAGGCTAATTCTAACACAGGCCTTGAGCTACAACAGTCAGAATGAATTAAGCAGGTTGAAAGCATGTGTGAAAGCGCACTCCGGTCCTAGACTCTGATGGGAAATGCTTTCAAGTTCCGGTGAAAACACTGTCTGGAGGTATAATATGCTTTCCTTTTCTATGGTTAAATAAAAATCTCATTAAGTTATGAAATTTACCACAGAGGACTCTGCTGGTGCCATGATGTGATTTAATAAATAGGGGATTGCACAAATGTAGCGAATAATCATACACAGATGCAAGCCACGAAGATGTGGTGCTAAGATTGACATAAAATGGGCATCAAGTGTGTGCTACAAATATTGTAACTATTGACCAACTTTGTAAAAGTACCCAATGCTTCTGAAACAATTTTAAAACATCAGTAGTTCAAACTCTCATTTTCAAATGATGGCAGATATTAGGTCCTTGCTTCCCACTTAAAGATAAGGGCTTAGGACACAGAGGTGGAGTCTCATTTTTATTTTTCAAGAATCTTTCCCCCAGGCTAGTGGCAAGTTATGTGGACAAGGGGTGAGGGGTTTTATCTGCTGCGATTCCACCATGAACTCATATTAATAATAACAATGATTACAATGAGGATTAATAGAAGTGTGGGGTGTACGCTGGTGAACCGAAATTAAGGCTATTGAGGCAAGAGTTTTAGAGAAGTTTCTTAGGTGCCAGACGTGAGGATAGACCGAGGAACCACACACCAACAGGGTTGGAAAGTGCTCCAAAGTCTATTACAAACTGGAAGGATTTTATAGGAAAGTTTACACAGTGAGAGGGATACTGCATTCCAGAGTAGTCCCATTTTCACTGGTGAGTAAAAATAGAAGTTATAATTGTTGATTACAAGTTACATCACAAAGCTAAAAATGTTTGTACATTTTCTAATGCATTTACCATGCTTTTTGACCTTTCTTTGTGGGCAAGTTATACATTAGTTATTGAATTAAATCTAAATGTACTGTTCTTACCTATGGAATGAGATGTTGATGCCGAGATCATGAGACAACCCAAGGCAAGGTTTATTTTAGAAACCTGCTTTGTCTCCATCATCATGTTTAAGGAGATGACTTTCTCCTTATTTACATAGTGCTGCCTTGGCCTGACCTGGAGCCAGTCTGCCAGAAAAATGTGGAAAAACTAATAATGGGGCCGGCGCGGTGGCGCACTTGGTAGAGTGCGGTGCTTGGGAGCGCGGTGGCGCTCCCGCCAAGGGTTCGGATCCCATGTAGAGACCGGTCCGCTCACTGGTTGAGCACGGTGCGGGCGCAACACTGAGGGTCGCGATCCCTTACCGGTCACGAAAAAAGACAAAAAGGAAAAAAAGAAAAAAGAAAAAACTAATAATGTATGACAAAAAGACGTGCAAACTGATGAAAGACCTAGAAGCCACGTCTAGGAAGAAAAGTCAAAGGCACTGAGGCTATTTAGGGTAAAGAAACGAAAGAATGAGTAAGTTAATGAGACTTAGGGGCAGAGAGGTAAAAGACTCAGGGGCCCAAGGAAAATATATTAATAAGGTTATTTTGAATATACAGATTTCTACAGATATATTCCTCATTAATATATTATTTATTCATAAGCAGAATATAGCCAAAGGAATTATTTATACTCAGGAATATTCATTATGAATATATTTTTCTTGAATATATTTTGGATGAATTAATTATATTTAATGACTATGTTGTCTTAAAGCAATAGCCTCATGGATACGTTCTTACGAACATACTGTTCTATTTTCTGGTCTTCCCTCCTTTTCCTCTGGGGCTCTCTGCTCTCCACCCTTCATCTCTGTTCAGCCTCTGGCTTTGGCAACAGAGAGCTTAGAGCAAATACAAATTAAATATTCCTCAAAACATTTCTATGAAGACAAAGGGAAAACTACCCCGTTTTATTTTATTGTGTTTTGTTAGTAAATGTGGCAAGTTGACAATTGAACATTCAGCAAACTTGATTTTCTATGAATTAACCTGGTGGCAAGTTATACAGAAAAGGCATGAAGGTTTTAGTTGGCTAGTAGTCCAGCATGAATTCACAGGGAGAGGTAGTTAATAAGAAAGATAATTCATATTTAGACAATATTAATAATAATAATAACCCTTGGCCTTGACCACAGTTGATGGAGTCAGAGATGGACAGTTGACCCAAGCAAAGCCAATCAGAATTCTTCCCTAAGACTTTTCAAATTGAAGTTGAGAAAGAGAATGAATGAGGCTTCCCTAAGACCGAAGCCGTGAGAAGTAAGCCAGGACCAGTGGGCAGGCGTGTTTCTCCCGAGGTGGAATACCCCACCTGCAGGGAGAGAGTGGAGCTGACCAGCAGACAGCAAAGAGCAAGGAGCCACGGAGGGCCTTGACAGTGTCCAGGCACCTGGATCCTGCGCCTCCTGAAACCTGGCTGTGTCTTTGTCCTGCCCAAAGGAGGAGGTGGCCAGTTCCAACAGGAGGGGATGGGTCAGGTCACACTTGGAGGGAATCTCGTGAAAACAGTGAGAAAGACAGGGAAAGAAAATGCAAAGACCTGGAAGATTGGAGCAGCCCAGGCCAGAAGGGCCAGCGGTGTGGGTCGCCAGGCAGAGCTGGTGGTGCAGAGTCAGGTGCCCAGAGAGGGTGCTGGGAAGCTGGGCCAGATCTGGAAGGAAGCTACAACTGGGACAAGGAGTTTGACCTTTACTCTCTGAGAACTGGGACCCACTGGTAGGTTTTATATAGAGGACTAAAGCCCCTTCAGGTGGGAGTGTGGAGGGTGAACTGCAGCGANTCTGGAAGGAAGCTACAACTGGGACAAGGAGTTTGACCTTTACTCTCTGAGAACTGGGACCAACTGGTAGGTCTTACATAGAGGACTAAAGCCCCTTCAGGTGGCAGTGTGGAGGGTGAACTGCAGCGAGGAGAGGCAGGAGCTGACCCCAGCCCTTCCCACCTCTGAAGGGGTCAAACCCCTGCGGGTGAGGGAGGAAAGGGAAAAGCAAAATCCTTCTGGATTGTTCCACATGCTACCCAGAGCACCTGGAGAGCACTCACACCCCCTTTGCCCAGCCTAGGTTCCTCAAATGCCAGTTTTCCTTCCAACCACACAAAAGCGATCTGGAAACTTATTCCAAGGCCTCTATCAGAGCCCCTAGGAGAACCCCAGGCCAGCAGCTCCCAGGAGGGGCCCCCTCTCTCTGGACTCTGGGCTCAGAACCTTCATGACACATTCTTTGTCTACAGCATAAACCATCCCAAATTCCTGTGCCCAGGCAGCACCTCCACCCCCAAAGTAGAACCACCCACACCACTTGGGGCCCTGCCCCTAATTACAATTCACTTCCTGACTTTGTTTAGCCTCATTTTAATGCTCGGGTGGTGGAATGGGGGCCTGTTGCTGGGACAACAGAGAGCTGTGTGTGCCCAGGGCAGCCTCCACCGGGGCCATTAACTCTGGGACTTGGTCTGATTTCCACCATGTCCTTGGCAAAGAGGAAGACGGTGGCGATTCAGCTGGGAGGGGTAGAGTGAATGCTGTTGATAAGCTCTTCTCAGTTTCCTGCCATTCCAAGCAGCTGGCTGCTCTTTTAATAATTCTTTGTCTTCTCCAAAAGGACAAAACGCATTCTACATAAAGACGCTTCTGTTAGCAGCTGCAATCATGGTTTCAAAGGCAGGAGAGGGAAAATAAGAAAGACAAATTTTCATGATGTTTTCCCTCAAATTTGTTGGGCAATGCAATAAGGAAAGGAAATGTATCACTAAACCAAGCAGTGTCTGTGTCTCTCTTCAGATGGGCACAACACTAAGCAGTGTCCCCAGTCAGCACAGTGGACACAGCCTCCAAGGGGGCCACAGGGGGCAGGGCAGGGAAAGCTCCTTTTTCAACTCCAGTGTTGCCTAAGATCTAACTCTACCCAATCGATTTTTCTTACAGATCAATCCTGTATTCATTAGGCCTCTTTTGGTTTTAAGTAACAGAATCCAGCT
>NW_007728045.1:1819-9126 GCF_000696425.1 Galeopterus variegatus | reverse complement strand
CCTTCTGGATTGTTCCACATGCTACCCAGAGCACCTGGAGAGCACTCACACCCCCTTTGCCCAGCCTAGGTTCCTCAAATGCCAGTTTTCCTTCCAACCACACAAAAGCGATCTGGAAACTTATTCCAAGGCCTCTATCAGAGCCCCTAGGAGAACCCCAGGCCAGCAGCTCCCAGGAGGGGCCCCCTCTCTCTGGACTCTGGGCTCAGAACCTTCATGACACATTCTTTGTCTACAGCATAAACCATCCCAAATTCCTGTGCCCAGGCAGCACCTCCACCCCCAAAGTAGAACCACCCACACCACTTGGGGCCCTGCCCCTAATTACAATTCACTTCCTGACTTTGTTTAGCCTCATTTTAATGCTCGGGTGGTGGAATGGGGGCCTGTTGCTGGGACAACAGAGAGCTGTGTGTGCCCAGGGCAGCCTCCACCGGGGCCATTAACTCTGGGACTTGGTCTGATTTCCACCATGTCCTTGGCCACCAGCAGAAGGCAAACCATTGCCACCATCCCACCAGGGCTGTCTTCTTTTCTCCCCCTCATCCCCCGGGTCTCCCTGCTCCTCCTCTTGAGGTCTGCTGGTTTCTACCTAACTGGCTCAGTCAGCTCCTGTGTCCACTGGCAAAAGCTGATGCGTGTCCCTCGTCCTAAACCTGAGATTTCTGTCCCCTCTGACATAAATCATTCTGTCCAACACTCTCATTTTTGACAAGTGACATTCTAAACTTTTCGTCTGTCTAGAAAAGGAGCCCAGAGGCGATGATTCCTCCCATCTATCCTTTCATTGCAGTTTTTCCTCATATTGCTGTGCACAAACATATAATACCAACAAAATAATAATGATATTCTCACTAACATCATTTCTCTTATCGTGCTATGTAATCAGCACCCGAAGCTCTTCTGCAGAGGAACAGCTCCCATCCAGCCCGACTGCTGTATCCGGAAGCTTTCTCCCCACTGCTGCAGAGGGCTTTGACCTGTTTCTTTGTCCCTTCGCTCTGCGTAGCTCACAACCCCTGCCATTTTTCACAATGGTTTTTTAAGTACTTTGTTGTCCGTTGTAAAGGTAGGCTGCTTTCCAGATGAGAAAGTAAATTCTCTTTTTTTCCACTGCATTTCAGGGCCTTTTGGGATGTCAAGAGTGATGTCCTTTAAAGCACCTGTTCCTCTAGGCAGGAACAGACACAGCCTGCTTTGGGAACATTCTGTAACTTGTTGACTCCTCTAAATATACTCTCCCCTGTGCATCTAATCTGCCACAGCATGCAGGAAGCTTCCTAGATGCCCTGTCCCTAATGTCCTTGCACTGGGTCCACCTCTGTATTCCCCCAGGTGGGAGTGTAGGTGTGGGGCACATGCATTTCAACAGAGCCAGCTGCAAATGGGCATCTGGATGCAAAGTGGCATCTGGATCGAGGGGATTCCATACAGCATCTTGTGGACATGCCTCCATGCCCTCCTGCGGGGATGTGAGATCTGTCCCCACGGCTCAATGCTTCAACCTCCAGGAGAAGCAAGATGAGCTTCCACTTCCCTGTAGGGACTTGGGACACAACCTCACTTCCCTTACATCCATGCTCAGAACAGGAGGGATCCAACCCACACCTATGTCTGGCCCCGCTCTCCAGTAATAGGCCCACACCCATGTGACCTGATGATTGGCAGCACTGTCAGCCTTAGGGCCAGTCTCCAGCACCAGCCACCAACGAGCTCACAGCGAGCATCAGACACGTTACTCCATGGCCTCCCTCCTTTTACACGTGTCGTTTTACATCGTCCCACACTGTTAAAAATAATCCACCTTCCCCATAAGAACTGTCTGGTAATCTCCTGGAGAAACAAACAGAACTGTGTCTGGTTTTGACTCTTGGCTCAGCTTCCTGGAACCGACTTCAAAGTGTGTAGATGGAGACATTACCTGCTCTGGAGCATCATTTGAGTACCAACCATCCGAAAAGAGAAACCCAGGTCTCTTCCCAGGGAAACATTAAAGAGCCCGAAGGTACAGAGCGCCGAGTGTCATTGAAAGACAAAATCTCATTCACTTGCCAAAAGAAAAAAATGAACAGGAGAATGCCACAGAAAATACTAGCTCTTGATGTTTTTCTTAAAGTCACCCTCTAATTTCCTCCACTGGAACTCCATATTTGAATTTGTTTTCTCTTCTTTAAATTTTTCTTCACTTTTGTCGCTGTGTGTTTCCCTATCCAGGGCATCTCTAGTGCTGACTCTGGTCTCTCATAGGAACAGGGATACATACATATTACCTTAGCCCTGTTGTCCCATAATTCCTTAAATTAACCAAGACTGTCAGAAAAAGAGAATCAAATTAATATCCAAAGTTACCTGAGAAATGTGCTATGGCAGAGACCGTTCTGGGTTCACCACACTGCATTTCCTTTTTTGCCTGGACACGAGCTGGGCTACATTTCTCAGCCATCTGTGCAGTTAGGTGGGACATGAGCTGAGTGGGGCCGGTGGAATGAGGGTGGAATTGATAAACACCACTTCCAGGTCTGGCCCCTTAAAACCTCCCTCATGATCTGTCTTTTCCTTTTTGCTGGCCACATACAAAGAGGGAAAAACCTCGGGAGATAAAAGACCCACATCCTGGAGGAAACCAGGGTCCCCAAATGACGGGACAGGGCAGACTAAGCTCCACCCTCCACTTCCCAATGGCCACTACTAAAGCACATTGAACTGTGACATGAGCAAGAAATAAAGTCTCGCTGTGCTCGTACCAAACCATTGAGAATTGGAGAGTTTTGTTTTATCAATTGGCCTACCCAAAATTATATATGAGCCAGGTAAAATAATTTAAAATAATTTTAAAACTTCCACCCAGAAAGTGTACATAGAACAACCTCCATAGCTTATGTATCTTTCATTGTGTTGACTGTACCATGTTCCTCAAGAATTAGCCCACAAAAGTCAAAGATACAATCTGATTATGACATTCTAGTTTCAGTTCCATAGCCATCTTACATTTAGATATTTTCCAGTATCATTACAAATAATTACCATATTTTTTTATCCCATCCCTAGGAGTTTTGGTAGCCACACTAAGAAAATAAAATAAAACAAAATTCAACAAGTCACAAGCACAGGAAGTTTTGGTGCAAATACCTAAATTTTTGCATGGATGAACACATGCCATGCCTACACTTATAATTCACCTCCTCATCAGGGGACCTTGGCTGGGATATCTTCTCTACTCTGACTGTACATTTTTACTCCTAGTCCTTCCCCCAACCCCCCAGGTCCATAAAGACAGGAGCCTTTCATTAGGGGCTCCTCAGCAATAAAACAACTCCCCACCCTCCAAGCAATCCCAGAAACTCAACTGCATCCAGTTCAAACGCATCTTGAGGCTAATGCCCAGTTCTGCCTTTTTCTTGTCTCTTCCCTGTTTTTCTCTTTGATCTTCTCTTCCAATTCCTTCTTCCCTCAAAGTCTGGTTGGACCACTGAGTGTCTGTTAGATTTATCAATTCGAGCTCCTAGGAATCTCTATGAGCTAATGTGGGTGCCTTTCCTAACATCCTATATCATGGATTTTTTCCCAATCAACAGCTATACTCAACCATGTTGAGAAAAGTAGGCTATGGCCAGGAAGGAGGGAAAAGGATAAGAGGCAGAAGCCAGGGGCTCTGGCTTATGTGGTGGAAAGAGCAGCTTGCTTAGGGGAAGATGATCATTTCCCTTTGGGACAGCCTGTGTTTGAGTTCCTGTCAGCCAGCCAGCTGGAGATGCCCAGGGTGGATTAAGGAGCAGGTTTGGTGGGAGCTTTCCTGTGCAGATGGAAGATAAAGCAAGCATGCTGTCACAGGGACTTCTGCACCCTGGCAGCAGTGGAAACACACAGACATGCGGATCAGCCAACTCCAAAAGAAAGAAAAGAAGAGGTACAAATGAAGCATTTTGCCACCCAGCAAGATGTGAGGAGGACAGTCGCTGTGTTGTAGCCAGAGAAACAAGCTCTGTGTCTTGCACTGTGCCCTTTTGATGAAGAAACACAAGCAGAAAAACCAGAGCTGCTATTTCCAGGGAGCCATGTCTTCCACAGGGTCACAGTGGCCTCACATAGGCTCTTTCCTCCCCCCACCATGAGCACTCCCTGGAGATATCATTGTCTTCCCGTGGCCAGCACTGGGCTTTGGTCAAGGCAGCTGAATGGAGACCCCATGCAAAGTCCTGATGGGAGGAAGCAAAATGGCCACAAGCTGCAGTCAGTGGGGCCCTGTGCCCTCCACCCTTGCTGTAGCAAGAAGGAAGCTCTGGGCCATAAAGCCATTGCTCAGAGAGGAGCAGGGACTCAGAGCACTGAACCAGGAAGAGAATCTCCTGCTGGTGACCAATGCAGCCCCTCTTGAAATGAACAGACCCCAGATATTTCCCCTAAGCTATCTCTGCACCTCCTGCCAGAGGGGGCCTCAGGCTGGGGGCAGGGAGTAGCTAAAGAAAAAAAATCTGCTTAAAGATGGGCTGAATTCCTGGGAGTAACTGTAAATCTCAGTTAATACTAACATAAGAAGCTTTTTCACTCCCACAATGTTGTAGGCATTTGGGAGCCTGTGTATTGTTTCCAAGCAGTGGTTTCTTGAAGTCACAATGTGGGATTGTAGATGGAAGAGAGTATTTTATGTATAGGTTGCTCAGAGACAAGAGATGGCTTTGGTAAAAAAAAAAGGTGTTGGGTCCTTAAAGAACATAGTAAAAAAAAAAAAAGAATTTAAGGTATCACCAGTACAGTGAAGCTGTTGGGAGTGCATTTGATGCCTGGTCTTCCCAAACATGCTTTTCTATTTTCTTATGGGCCAGGTTGAACCTCTTCAGCCCCCATAGG
The DNA here is from genome assembly GCF_000696425.1 of Galeopterus variegatus. NCBI lineage: Eukaryota > Metazoa > Chordata > Mammalia > Dermoptera > Cynocephalidae > Galeopterus > Galeopterus variegatus. The sequence goes on along the minus strand of NW_007728045.1, from coordinate 4,278 downwards.
CAGTGGGTTGAAGGCAGGGGACAAAAGTGAATCCTCCCGGTTGACTGCGCCTACTTTATTCACCAGTGTTCCAGTAACGTGTGAAGTCAAAGACCTACTTGGAGGTCTCTTTAACCAACTGATGAGAGATGATCCTTCAACTGTAAATGGTGCAGAAATCTTAATGTTGGGAGAGATGCTGATTTTACCACAAAATTTTAGGAACATATTTTTGGGAGAGACCTTTTCCAGTTATATCAGTGTTCTTAATGATAGCAATCAAGTTGTAAAAGATAGATTGGTAAAAGGTGATCTTCAGACAAGTTCTCAGTATTTAAATCTTCCAGCCTCCAATGCAGCAGCAGCTGAACTTAAACCCAATTGTTGTACTGATGATGCCGTACACCATGAAGGAAAGGAAATTGGAACACGCACCTCAGTGTGTGCTGTGAATTATACAACCCAGGGTGGAGAAAAAACATATTTTAGAAAACTTCAAATTCCAAGTTCTCAAACCATTGGATGTGAAAATCAAATTTGACAACACACAGAGACTGATGAAGTATTTCTTAAAGGGCAAATTCCGATTATTACAATCTCACCCATGTTTATGGAGAAAGATTCATTGGAGCAGTCTATAATGTACAATGTAACAGAATTAAATTCAATCAATCAAGCTAGAGAATGTGCATCTACCTTTGGGTCAAGGACATATTTGCAGCCAATGTATACATGCCAGCACTTATACCACCTAAAGCCCAAGAAGGAATTTGCAGAAAAGGCAGGAATCATTTAGGGAGTAACAGTAATTGGGAAATTGGATATAGTATGGAAAACAAATCTAGGTGAAAGGGGGAAGGTTACAGACCAGCCATTATATTAGGTCGTCTTTGGAGATAATCCCAGATACTGTAAATCTAGAAGAACATTTTCATATTACCTGCAAAAAAAGGAACTGCAGTGAAAGAACTATGGGTCTGGTTTTGGAAATGTGCAACACCGTTTCTATACGCTGTGGAATGGTGTGGTATTTCAGAAAGACAGCTTAGAAAGCTGCATCCAAATTCCTCTCTCTGCCTCGCCTGTACTCTGCTGTCTTCCCATCAAGGACTGCAAAGCATCTCCGGCTTAAAACTAACAGACACTCCTAAAGAAAACGTGTGAATATAATGACATCGCACAAGCCTGTGTGGTATCTTCAGCCATTAAAGTGGAAAGCTGAAGAAAACTTCCAGTCTAAGGCTTTTCCTTTAACTTCACAGAACCGCTTTCTGTATTTTTGTTACCTTTATAAAATGTAAAATTCAACAGCAAAATTTGCAAATGTTTTCTCCCATTCTGTAGGTTTTTTTCACTCTCTTCGTTGTTTCTTTTACTGTGCAGAAGCTTTTTAGTTTGGTAGAATCCTATTTGTTTGGTTTTTCTTTTGTCGCATGTGATTTTGGGGTCTTATTCATAAAGTCTTGGCAACAGTCCTTCTTTCTAAAGTGCTTCCCCTATGTTTTCTTTTAGGAGTTTTATAGCTTCAAAGTCTTACATTTAAGTCTTTAACATCCAGAATATACAAGGAACTCAAACAACTTAACAGTAAAAAAACAAGTAACCCGATTAATAAATGGGCAAAGGAGCTGAACAGGCATTTCTCAAAGGAAGATATATGAATGGTCAACAGACACATGAAAAAAAATGTTCAACATCACTAAACATCAGGGAAATGCAAATTGAAACCACATTGAGATATCATCCCACCCCAGTTAGATCGGCCATTATCAAAAAGACAGAATTACAAATGTCGGTGAGGATGCAGAGAAAGGGGAACACTTTTGCACTGTTGGTGAGACTGTAAACTAGTGAAGCAATTATGGAAAACAGGATAGAGGTTCCTCAAACAACTACAGATAGAACTGCCATACGACCCAGCAATCCCACTGCTGGGTAATACCCAGGGGAATGGAAATCATCACGTCAAAGTGATACCTGCATTCCCATTTTTTTTTTTTTTTTTTTTTTTTGTCTTTTGTCTTTTTCCGTGTCCGGCAATGGATCGCAACCCTCAGTGTTGCCCCCGTACCGGACCGGGGACCGGCAACGGGACCACAACCCTCGGTGTTGCCCCCGCGCCTCGCTCAACCAGTGAGCGGGAACCGGTCTGCATGTGGGATCCAAACCCTCGGGCGGGAGCGCCGCCGCACTTCCCAAGCAGCGCACTTATCCAGTGCGCCACCGGGCCGGCCCCGTGCATTCCCATTTTTATTGCAGCTCTATTTACAATAGCTAAAAATATGGAACCAACCTAAATGATCATTGACAAATGAGTGGAAAAAGAAAATGTGGCATATATTCACAATGGAAGACTACTCTGCCATAAAAAAGAATGAAATTCTGCCATTCACAGCAACATGGAAAAAATTACAGGAACTTATGGTAAGTGAAATAAGCCAGGCACAGAAAGAGAAATACCACATGTCCTCACTCATAAG
>NW_007728045.1:0-1268 GCF_000696425.1 Galeopterus variegatus | reverse complement strand
GGGGGGGTGAGAAATGAGTAAAGGGTCACAAAAAATGATTACATTCTATAATGTTGAATAAACTAATTATCCTGATTTGAGCACCACATGTTGCACACAGGTATTGATATTCAACTCTGTACACCACAGATATGTACAATCAACTTCATTTCAATAAATTTTTTTAAAAAACAGCAAAAATACATATATTATTTTTCTCTCTTGTAAAACAGTTAAAGTATTAAATATTCATTTTGAAAAGAACTACTGATTTTACTTTGTGAATTGTATTCTAAATTAACATTTTTATGTTTTCTACACATATTATTTTGTTTCATTTTAGATAACCATTGGACTCTGTTCTCCAAAAGCTCAGTATTTTAGACTATTTGCCCCTAGCAAATATCTAGAACAGGGGTCAGCAAATTTTCTATATGAAGGGAAAGATACTAAATATTTTAGGCTTTGCAGGCCGTATGGTTTCTGTCGAAAATACTGAACTCTGACATTGCAGTGCGAGAGCAGCTAGTAGGCAAAAAAGTGCAGAGGTGTTTACAAAAACGGGCAGCTGACCAGATTTGGCCTGTGGGCCATAGTTTGCTGACCTCAATCTAGAAAATACAGTTATTTCTTAGAACTTTAGAATGCTCATAATACCTTGTTTAGAAATATTTCACTTAACTCCAGTTTTCGTCCTAACTCCTCAGTCAACAGAAAAAGTTTGCTTAAAACAACTGGGACAGTCCTCCTGCAACTTGATATTTACTAACACAGTATTAGATTTTCTAGTTGTTTTCAAAATTATTTATTTATTTATTTATATTTGTATTGGTTTGTGTCTGTGTTTGTGTGTGTACAAACACACATACCTGACATTCAGGTACTGAACACCAGATCGGAATTGGTTTTATTAGGTTGTTGATTACTCAGTTAACTTTTAACTAAGAAGCCTAATACTTTTCTTTTTTTTTTTTTCCTTTTTCTTTTTTTCGTGACCGGTAACAGGATCGCAACCCTCGGTGTCGCGCCCACACTGGGACTGGCAACGGGATCGCAACCCTTGATGTTGCGCCCGCACCGGGACTGGCAATGGGATCGCAACCCTCAGTGTCACGCCCGCACCACGCTCAACCAGTGAGCGGACCGGTCTCTATATGGGATCCGAACCCTCGGCGGGAGCGCCGCCGCACTCTCAAGCGCCGCACTCTACCGAATGCGCCACCGGGCCGGCCCATACTTTTCTAATTCTAAGCCAAATCTCTTCAGTTTTTTTCCCATTTAAAAATAAG
>NW_007728044.1:333999-340618 GCF_000696425.1 Galeopterus variegatus | reverse complement strand
TATTTATTGATTATCAAGTATAAGAAATTATGCTGTGTTTTATAACTCTGTCTCATTTAATGTTTACAATAGTCCTATTCTCCTTTCACAAGTGAGAGAACTGAGGTTCAGAGAGGTTAAGCAACTTGCTCAATGTCACATAGCTAGTAAACACCACCGTCAGCATTGAACCCAGGACTGTCTGCCTCCAGAGCATGTCCTCTCAATCCTTCTTAAATATTGCTTCTTCAGGACCTTTTAAAAATATCCGTTTAGGTGAAGTACATACTCACAGTTTGTAAAGTGCTTTCTGGTTAGTTTTGGTGGCACATCGGTAGCAGAGGCTGGATGTCAAATCTGGGTTGTGTCTCACTTTGCCAGCTGCAGCTGGGTGGCCCCTGGGCAAGTCTTTTAACTATTCTTAGTCTCAGTCTCCTGAGCTGTAAGATAGAGATAAATGCTGCTTCTCAGGACTGTTGTGAGCATTAAGGGAGATCATTTATATACATTAAATATATATATCTATATATTTATACCCTGATGGAGTGCCTTGAGTGTAGAAGGTGGTCACCATCCTTCGATTTCCTTCCTTCTTCCAGAAGAATAGCAACTCAATGATTGTAAAAAACAATCTGATGTAAACGTGACCCTTTTGGAAGGCAAATTAGAATACTGTATACGTCTGCTGAGGCAGCCGTGACAGAATACCGCAGACTGGGTGGCTTAACAACATATTGTAAAAAACAATCTGATGTAAACGTGACCCTTTTGGAAGGCAAATTAGAATACTGTATAAGTCTGCTGAGGCAGCCGTGACAGAATACCACAGACTGGGTGGCTTAACAACACTAATTTATTTTCTCAGAGTTCAAGAGGGTAGAAGTCCAAGGTCAAGGTGTAGGTGGGTTTGGTTTCTCCTGAGGCCTCTGTCCTTGGCTTGCAGATGGCTGCCTTCTTGCTATGTCCTCAGAAGGCCTTGCCTCTGAGCACAGGCATCCATGTCTCTCTTTGTGTCCAAATTTCCTCTTCTTATAAGGACACCAGTCATATTTGATTCAGGCCCATCCTAAGAGCCTCATTTAACATTAATTCTTTAAACACCTAATCTCCAAATATAGTCACATTCTGAGGAACTGGGGTGTTAGGACTTGAACTTGTGAATTTTGGAGGGCACATTTTAGCCCATGACAAATACCGTAAGTAAGCAAGTGCATGGATTTTTAAAACGCCTAAGATTAACTGCAAGTTCTGCTCACTCTGTGCTCCCAATGTTGACTTCATTACCTACAAAACAAAGTCTCTTCTCCACAGTTAGTGGGGATATTTGAATTGTAAATAAATTGTTCTTAAGTGCCTAAAGGCTAGTTAGCAATTAGACCCCCACCACTCAGATGTCTTCTGGACAATTGTGCATGTGAACAGCAAGCATGTCTGTCCCTAGTGTATAAAGCCCCGCAGCCCACAGACTGCAGCCATCTATATTTGGAGAAACAACAATGACGGGTGTCACCCTGGAAAGAATGAAGATTTTCCGATCTAAAAGACCAAATGCAGGCAAACACAGAAAGAAAACTGAATGGGATAAATAGCTATTACGATTATTAAAGTCTGCCACTTCTTAAGAAATTAGTTCTTTTTTTTTCTCTCTTATTCTTAAATAACATTTTCCTCCCCCACTTTTTTTTATAAAACCTGTTTCTGGGCAGGGATTAATAGATCATTACTCCTGTCTGTAAGTGCTTCAAGTCAGGAGTAATGTCTGGAATTGATCCACCAATTCCATTCAATCGAACAAGGATTCATTGTATCCTGGCACTTTCTTGACAGAAGAATGTATAAATTGCCAAGGAAACACCAGGGATGGTGTGGACCCTCACATTTCATCAGTGCCTATTCATTTATTGTTGGTAATATTTTACTCTTTGTAGTGTAGGCTCATTTAATCTTAACAACAGCTACATGAGACAAATATTATATGTATTGTACAGATGAGGAAATTTGACATTCAAGTTACTTGCCCAAAGACACACAGCTGGTATGGGGATACTTGAGAAATTTTGTGGAAAGGTTCGTATTGCCTTTTAATTCTATTTTTCCATGAACTTTTTGAAGTAACCCTCAGATGTAAGCAGAGCTGGAGATCAAACCCAGGTTACATGACTGCTTGGAAGCCTGGTTTGTTCCAGCACGCAGGTGAGGTGGTGCTCAGTCTTCCTCTCTGAGCTGGATTATACAAGAAATGCCCCACTATTTAATGCTCTTAAAACAACTCCAATCTGCCTCTGAGGCTCCTGCCAGGGGCAAATTAAATTTCAGTCACTTGTGGTGCTTCCTCCTGCCACACTCAGGTTGTGCAAAGGACTCAGCTCAGGAGGCCCATCTACTTGTTGATCCACATTCACTCCTGGTCTCATGGTCCCTTGAAGTGGTGGCTCAGTTGCCACTTTGGGCAAAGGACACTGGGACCCAGTGCCCAGCCCCCAACATCCTGTCTCCAACGAGGTGGGCACAGTAAGGGAGTGGCTTCAGGCCAGGCAGCTACAGGTCCTGCTACTCAGGAACACCACACCCCCGTCCTTCAGGGACATCTTCCCTTCTATCACTACCTTTTCCCTTTCTCCCCACCTCTCATGCTATTGTGTTCTCCCTCTGGAAAGTCTCAGGACATCTAAGATGGCACCGTGCATATAGAGAGTGCTTGTGTTGATTTGGGTCCTCTAAGAAGTGGACACAAAGACAGGATTAGCTATGTAAGGGATTCACTGAAGGGAAATGGGGAAGGAGCCAGAGGAGGCTGGAAGGGCATTCAGACCGCATGTGTCTGTGTAGCAGAGAGGGAGGGAAGAAAGGTAAGGGAGGAAGACTTTCGGGCTACACAACAGTACCAGGAAGTTTTGGCAGGGCCAGTGGGGAGTCCTGGAGCCAGTCACCTGTCACAGGAGTCCTGGCCTCTTGCAGGAAGGGGCCGGCCTTATGTCCCTGCTGTGCTCAGTCCCTGGTGGAAAGCAGCTTGTGAGAAACATGGTCCCCACATCAAAGCCATGGTGGATTCAGAGCACGGCAGCTGGGGCTGTGTTAAATTAAGCTGCTCAAAGCCTCATCATGCCTGAAAAGTTCAGTCTTCATTATTCCTCATCTAAAGCATCTGCATGCATATGGAGAGATGCTAACAATTTTATTAATAGCAATAATAATAGTACTTCCCATTTATTAATATAAAGCTCTTTCATGTACCAGGCACTGCACTATATCATTTACATGCATTGATCATTAAACAGCCCTATGAGATAGCTATTATTTTAGAGTTGGGGACTGTTATAGGCATAAAGCTCTTTCATGTACCAGGCACTGCACTATATCATTTACATGCATTGATCATTAAACAACCCTATGAGATAGCTATTATTTTAGAGTTGGGGACTGTTATAGGCTGAATTCTGTCCCTCCCTGTCCCCACAACCAATTCATATGTTGAAGTTCTAACCCCCAGTACCTCAGAATATGACTATATTTGGAGATGGAGTCTTTAAAAGGTAATTAAGGTTAAATGAGGCCCTTAGAGTGGGCCCTAATCTAATATGACTGGTGTCTTTATAAGAAGAGAAAATTCGGACCAGAGATACATAGAAGGAAGACCATGTGAAGACACAGGAGAAGACAGCCAGATACAAGCTAAGGAGAGGCCTCAGAAGAAAGCAAGGACTGCTGAAACCTTGATCTTGCATTTCTGGCTCCAGAATTGTAGGAAAATAAGTGTCTGTTGTTTAAGTCACCCAGTCTGTGGTACTTTGTTATAGCAGCCCTAGCAGACCAACAGAAGGATGTTGCAGCTTGGAGTGGTCAAGTAACTTAGCCACAGTCACAGAGCCAGCACATGGGAGAGACAGCACTGGGCTCCTCTCAGTCCACAGCCCATTCACTTAAATACTCTCCTCTACCAGGTCATGGTGGCTGGGCAAGGACTACAGAGTGACAGATGCAGATGACAAAGTGACTCAGGAAGATCATGGAGACAGAACACAGCCTGTTGTTCTGGGAAACACACCTGAATGGAACCCAAGAGACCAAGACAGCAAAGGATGAGGGTTTCACATATCACCTCTATCCTCTACTGGCTGTGTGATCTTGGCCAATCTGCTCCTGCTTTCTAAACTGCTGTCATAGTCTCTGTCAAACGGGAGTATTGGATTTCCTATGTGTCACTGAACTATACTAATAATTGAATAAGATAATTACATGAAAGTGTAGAGAGAGGGAAGGGCAGAGGGATCTGCTCCTGCTTTCTAAACTGCTGTCATAGTCTCTGTCAAACGGGAGTATTGGATTTCCTTTGTGTCACTGAACTATACTAATAATTGAATAAGATAATTACATGAAAGTGTAGAGAGAGGGAAGGGCAGAGGGAAAGAGCTGAATTTGCTTCATACAAATATTAATGTGGTTGTGATATATTATTCCTGTTTTAGCTAATGCTAATCATACTATTATAATAATGGGTCAGTGTTAGAGCATCAATTTTCCATGCTCTTCAAATTATATATGTTCTGTTGCCAGAAATTCATAAAGACCGCTGGAGCAGCACATTATAACCACTCCTATCATCCAAACGACTCTGAGAGATAAGAGCATCAAGTACAATCCAACAGAGTGGACTCATTCAATAATCACAAGGATTAATGTAATAAAAATAGCTGGCATACATTGAGTTTCATTATGTGTGCGGTTCTGTTTTAAATAGTCTAAATGTTCACTTATGACAATGCTAAGAACAACCCCATGAAGAAGAAACTATTATAATTCCTACCTCACAGGTGAAGGAATCAACATAAGAGACAAAACAGAGGAGTTGTCAGAGATCAAGGAGTGTGGAAGAAAATAAAGTGGCCCTGGAGGAGAGAGTGATGTCAAATGCTGCTGATGTGTTGATTAAATCAGATGAGGGCTACAAATGGCCTTTGGAATTGAGCCATGTGAAGGGCACTGTTGCCCTTAAGATTAGTTTTGGTGGACAGGTTGGGGATACCTGGGTGGAGTGGGCCCAGGAAAGAATGGGAGAAGAGGAATCGAATACAGTCACTTCAGGGTTTTTCTAAAAAGAAGAAGAAAAGGTAGAATGTATCAGCATAAATGCAGGTAGAAAGCAAGTTAGGTGGTGGTGGGAGGTTGTTGAATTATCTTCCGATTAATTTAATGTTCTTGCACGTTTATTAAGCTTCTACTCTGAGCTACAAATTGACATTGAAAGCTTCTTCTCATGTTTTACCTTTGTTCTTTACTTTTCTTTCAACACAATCTGCATCACCCAGTAATTACAGCTGCTTCTGTATGAGTCTTTCTTCCACACCAGCCTAAGACCTAGGGGCAGGCAGAGAACATCTCACATTCTTTATTGTTCCCCAACGCTTAGCACAGAACCTGACACACAGTAGGCTCTCAACAGATATCTGATGAACTGGATTGAATCCAGTATAATTGTTTCTCTATACATGTGCTTTAAGCCTGATTTTGTTTTAGTCATAAGAACCTGCCAAGATTATCTTCTATATGGATTGGTGGGAAAATTATTCGTGTTTCAGTCCAACTATTCTGTTAATCATTGTATGAGCTATTTATTGTTGAATTTAGCATTTATGAAAACTTGTAAAGATTTGCTTATTTTTACAAAGACTTGAACCTTAATTGGGCCATGGCTCTTTCCTCAGAAGGGTTACAATACATGAGAGGATACAAACAGCTCCTTTTACATTTTGCCCAACTACATTTTTTTTTCCTAATGAAGAGGATAAACGCATTGTAATGGACATGCCATAATCAGAACCTATAGAAGTTGGTGAAAAATCCTGCCATTTGGATAAACGGTGCCAGAGGACCACCTGCTTAGAAGAACCACCTGAAGAAGAAAGGACACATAAGCGACTGGGTGTGTTGTGATAGAAAATGTACCTCCCACCCTCCACATGGTATTTATTAACACTTAGAAAAAGAGGAAGGAATAAAAAAGGATCTGCAAATGAATTAATTTTCTCCTGTGTGTCTTTTTAGCAAGCTTCAAGTGACACTAAAATCTACGTCAAGTATAACAGCTGGGTCACGCCATGTAGATGAAGTCTGTCAATATTCTTTCTGCAGGAAATTCCATGCAGCATGTTGTTAAGGATGTGGACTCTGGACTTGGGTTTGCATCTTGCCTCAAGTGACTTAGTTTCCTCATCTACAAAATGGCATGATAGCATTTCTACCTCACAGGTTGTTATGAGACTTAAATGATTTAATGCCTATAAAAGCCCCAAATATTTGCATCTTGCCTCAAGTGACTTAGTTTCCTCATCTACAAAATGGCATGATAGCATTTCTAGCTCACAGGTTGTTATGAGACTTAAATGATTTAATGCCTATAAAAGCCCCAAATAATGGGGCCGGCCCGGTGGTGCACTGGATAGTGCGCCGCTTGGGATTGCAATCCCATTGCTGGTCCCTGGTCCGGTACGGGGGCAACACTGAGGGTTGCGATCTGTTGCCGGACACGGAAAAAGACAAAAGACAAAAAAAAAAAAAAAAAAAAAAAAACCCCAAAAAAATTTTTAAAAAAAAAAAATTTTTACCATTTTATTTTTTTTTTAAAAAAAAACTAAAAAATTTT
>NW_007728044.1:330831-333109 GCF_000696425.1 Galeopterus variegatus | reverse complement strand
CGGACACGGAAAAAAAAAAAAAAAAAAAAAAAAAAAAAAAAAAAAAAAAGCCCCAAATAATCTTTAGAACATCAATAACTTTAGCCATTATCATTTACTTTAATAATAATACTAATAACTTCTAAGAATACAGGCTGCGTTCTACTTTGGGTATTTTCTTTCTTGGTACACTTGTTCTTTTTGTCTAGTACACTTTCTTTTTCCCTACTCCTGGCTTTTATTCTCTGCCCTTTCTTTCTCCGATGCAGAAACATCGATAGGACCAATGAGGAAGAAGACAACATTGAGCTGAGTGAAGAAGGAAGGCCAGTGCTGACGGCCAGGCCGGGCCCCCCACTTTGTGACTGCAGCTGCTGTGGCATCCCCAAGCGCTACATCATCGCCATCATGAGTGGGCTGGGATTCTGCATTTCCTTTGGGATTCGGTGCAATCTTGGAGTTGCCATTGTGGAGATGGTAAACAATAGCACTGTGTATGTCGATGGAAAACCAGAAATTCAGGTTGGTATCAGTCTATGGTGGGGGTTGTTTTGACTGCAGCTGTATGAATACTTTGCTACGTGGAAAAACCACAATTTATTTATAAATTGCACAATTTACTCATTGCTGTGGCAAAAATGTAGAGTAGCTACAATGTGCAGGGGACAGAGTGGTGAACAAGGTAGACACGTAGGTGATGACACCTCGGGATTGCAAGTGCTACGCTGGGAGAGCACGGGATGCTCGGGCTCATGTAGAAGAGGGCCTCGCCCAGACTTTGATGTCATGAGAGAATTCTCGGAGAAAGTGGTGGCTGGACCAGACAAAGAGAGGGTTTAGGTGGGGTCAGAAGAGCGTTTGAACAAAGAGGAACATCGTATGTGAAGGACTGTAGGAAAGAGAGAGAGAGAAACAGAGAGCACACGTGGTATGTTTTAGGAACTGAGACTGGAGTGCTTTGCCTTTTCTGTGTCATGGACCCCTTTGGCAACCTGGTGATGACTTATGAACCCTTTGTCAAAATAATGTTTTAAATTCTTAATTTTTATTTATTTTTGTTTTTTAATTTTATTTTGTCGATATAGAATGTGGTTGATTATTGTGGCCCATTATCGAAACCTCCCTCCCTCTTCCCTCCCCCCCCTCCCACCCAACAAAATACAAAGGATTATAAATGGAGCCAATTACATTAAAATACAGATGTCAAACTATTTAAAAATCAAATTTGTGATATAGAAACATATAGGTTTCTTTATTAACGCCGTCAGATGACAAAATCTAGCAATGGGTCTAAAATTTACTGTAATTTTAAGTTTGAAGTGTAAACGATTGTTCAAGATAGTAGCAATGACCGTAATATGATTTGAACATATTTATGATTTCTACTAGTGACAGAGTAGTCATACTACTGTGGCTTGTTGCCCAAGTTCATAATTGAAGAAAATGCTAAATTTCAGTTAACCATTAGTAAAAATAAAGATGTAAAGTTTTTCCCATCCAAGTTTACAGACCCACAGGATTCCACCCACACCCTCCAGGCCAAGGACTCCTAGTGGGAGGAGAGAACATCAGGAGATGGAGGCAGCCAAGTAAATAGGGGCAGATCCTACGAGGCCTGGTAAACCATGTAGGGAGTCACAGATGGGCCTCACGCAGAGAGGTGATCAGATCTGCACTCCAGAATCATCACTGCCCAATGGGAGGAGGCTGCACTGAAATGAGATGAGTGGAGGCCCCAGGCCCACTTCAGAGGCCGTTGTCATTATAAACAAGCATACTACTCTGATGCGACTTAAATTGTATTTTATAAATCACTGGAAACATAAAATCTAGTTTGTTTCTTAAATGGTAGGCCTGGAGAAGTATCGAGGTCATGGGAGAAAAAACCAAAAATATATGCTCAGTGGACACCCAATAAGTACATGTTTCATTGACTTGAACGCACACACTAGAATGGCTCTTGTGGAAATACACCCATGTGCAGAGAGGCATGTAATAGTTCTCTGGTCTCCACCCATGTTTGGAGAAACATTTAGATCAGAGTTTCTCAAACTGGTGTCTGGGAAATCATTGCTCTGCAGGCTGTAGTATGAAGGTGTTGCACGATGTGGAGACTGTTCTGTGCAGTGTCCCATGAGACTCTCTGCGAGGGGGATAGGCATCACAGTATTTCTTGGACTGACATGACTGCAGAATGCTCTCTTTCACGCCACATCTATTAGCATCATCTGGAACAGTCTTCTGCCAAGCACTGGTTTGGGAAAATTTGATTTCAATCCATTAAAAAAGAAGTCTTTAG
>NW_007728044.1:327522-329849 GCF_000696425.1 Galeopterus variegatus | reverse complement strand
AAGCTTAGATATCAGCTGAGCATTTTCAACTGTGTGACAAAAATTTCACTAATTGTATTAAGAAAGTCTCTGAATGGCTGGCATTTTTGTTTGGTTAGTTTTTGTTTTATGGGGAAAAACGAGAAATTTTGCACTGAGATTTTTTTTTTAAATCAAAACATAATTGATTATACATATTTGTGGGGTACAGAGTTGACTATCAATACTTGTGTATAATACGTGATAATCATATCAGGATAATTAGCATATTAATCATTATAAAATGTAATCATTCTTTGTGTCCATTAACCGATTTCTCGCTAACCCCTCTCCTCCTGAAATATTTTTAAATTCTCATTTTCTAAAGAGGGAGAGAAGTAAGCAGTATAAATAGGTAGGTCTTTCAAATATGTGGCGCATGTTCTACAGGTGGTATGAAGGGTGATTTTTAGCTAATGCGTGAATAACCATTTGTTGGTTTAATAGTTATGAGTTAAAACAGCATCTGGTAAGCAAAAAGAAAATGATCAAAGTTTAGAAAACTTGCAACTATTTCTCATTATCCTCAAGAAAAGTCCAAAGTCTTCCCCTGGATCCAGAGCCCTGTAGGGTTTAGAGCATGGGCTTTGTGACTGGAAGATCTGGTTTCAAACTTGATTCTGCTGTTTATTAGTTCTGGGACCTTGGGCAAGTTATCTTTGTGTCCTGGTCAGGGATTACTGTTGCAAAGAATAGAAGTTCAGTGAAACCAGCTCAAGTTAAATAGAGGATTATCGTAGGGCTGTAGAGGGATCTCATGGAGATGAAGTGCAGAAAGCAGGTCTGTTGTTTATGTTTGTGCAGTCTGTGCCCTGGAAGAGGGACCCAGCCAGAGGCAGGACTGAACTCCAGGCTGTACTCCACTGTGGAGAGGAAAAAGAGTCTTTACGTGATGCTGAGGTGACAGCAGAGGCCCTGCCAGAAGTGCAGAGTGTGGCTTTACTCCATGAGATCTGGAAAATCCTTTGCTAAATTCTCCAGCTTGCGTGCCCCACAAGGTCTTTTGTCTGCTTCTCTCTGAGTGTGTTGCATTTTCCCAGGTCTCCCCATGGGCTGCTTTCTCTCCTTTTCCATGGCTTCTCACTGCCCTCCAAAGCTGAAGTTCCTTGAGCCTTTGCCTTGCCAGGGAGCGGATTTACTTGGCCCTGACTCCATGACTCCATGGATCTTGTTTTGGTTCAAGTGTCCTTATTGTGTAACTACAGTCTAACTAGGATCTCTGGGTCTCTGGGTTCAGGTTGCCATGTGTGTNGATGTGGAGACTGTTCTGTGCAGTGTCCCATGAGACTCTCTGCGAGGGGGATAGGCATCACAGTATTTCTTGGACTGACATGACTGCAGAATGCTCTCTTTCACGCCACATCTATTAGCATCATCTGGAACAGTCTTCTGCCAAGCACTGGTTTGGGAAAATTTGATTTCAATCCATTAAAAAAGAAGTCTTTAGTTGGTCTGCTGGCTATTTGTTTTTTGTTTGTTTGTTTAACTAAGATTATTCTGCCAGAGGAAAATAGCATCATGGAGATCCTTCTAACAAGTCTCTTTTTGATGCTGCAGTTGAATCTATCCCAAAAGGATATCCTGTCTTTTCCTGGAGGGTGGGAGGGCAGAGGAATAGCGGTGGAGGGCATATCACGCATTTTAAAAATAGAGAATGATGTATATTACCAAGGTTTCAGATGTGTTTCGCATGCATTCTTTCAGCCTTTTGTGAGCAAGACCAGCTAATTAAAACTTGTCTGCTGAGGCCCAGATCAAAATGAGATGCTGTTTTGCATTTGTTTGTTGTGTGAGAAGATAGGTCTAGGTCAATAGAGTCTGCTTTGAGGCGTATGGAAAAGAGATTTTGGTAGACCAAGGAACAGTGCTAGTGTGCGCTCTCTAGTTTNGGCGTATGGAAAAGAGATTTTGGTAGACCAAGGAACAGTGCTAGTGTGCGCTCTCTAGTTTCTATGGTTTTGCCCTCTGGAGTTATAGAGAAACTGATTAAGATCTAAAAAATGCTTTACATTATTTTCTCTGGCCTCAGGAGTACCATTTACTCCTGAGTTATAGTAGCATTTAGGATGTTCTAGCAGAACTCCAATTTGTAGCAGTCATTTCTCTCTTGTCCAAATAGAACAAAGCTTAGATATCAGCTGAGCATTTTCAACTGTGTGACAAAAATTTCACTAATTGTATTAAAAAAGTCTCTGAATGGCTGGCATTTTTGTTTGGTTAGTTTTTGTTTTATGGGGAAAAACGAGATATTTTGCACTGAGATTTTTTTTTTAAATCAAAACATAATTGATTATACATATTTGTGGGGT
>NW_007728044.1:322267-325923 GCF_000696425.1 Galeopterus variegatus | reverse complement strand
GAGAGAGAGAGAGAGAGAGACTGATTGGCCCAGTCTAGCCTATGGCTTGACTCTCTGTTCAGGCGTTCAGTCGGCTGTGGTGGTCAGCCAGGCAGAATCCCACGGCCGTGGTCAGGGGTGGGGCTGCACCATTCTACATTCCCACCAGCACCACATAAGGGCTCGGAGTTCTCCACATCCTTGCTAACACCTGTCTTTTGTTTTGTTATGTTTGGATAATGCCCATCCTAACATGCGGAAGGAGATAGCTCACTGTGGTTTTGATTTGCATTTTCCTGATGGCTAGTGACAGTGGAGCATCTTTTCATATAGCTCTTGGCCATTTTTCTGTCTCCTTTGGAGAAATGTCTATTCAAGTCTTAGTCCACCATTATGATTTTAATGGGACTCAAATGATGATGGAAGTCAGTTCTCAGTAGGCCAAAGTGCTCTTCTTCATGTATCTTTCTTTCAGAGAATGACAGAAACCCCATCCGCTCCGAGAGACAGGCAGAAGGGCACCGTGTGAGTGACACTCAGCCACTGGATGAAGTGGGATTTAGAGAAAGGTCCAGTACTCCTTCTGCCTTGGATCCTGGGGTCATTCTGTGGTTCAGGGCGAAGAAGTCTAGTCTCTCCTTAGTGCTAAAATCAAGTCTCCACGAGTAGTGAAAAGAATGTGATTTTGAGGGATGAGGTCAGGCAGATGAGAGGTTTTGATCTCCCTTCTCCTTGCAACTCGTTCTATGACTTTGAGTAAGTAAATTAATCTCTCTAAGCCTCAGTTTCCTCATCTGCAAAAAGGGCTAATAATTATTACCTCTAGGTGTTTCGAGGATTAAAGGAGGAAATGTATGGAAGGTGAAAAATACTGCATGTCCTCACTCATAAGTGGGAGTTAGGAGAGAAAGAAGGAAGGAAAGAAAGACCACACTGGTGCGTTGGACTTGCAGAGGGAAAGAGCAGACCTAAGGTTATGGAGTGGGGAGGAGGAAGGAGGTTGGAGATTAATTGGGTGGAGGAAACAGGGAATAATTGCAATTCGTGGTCATGGGCATGCTGGCCATCACATCTTGAGCACAAGTGGTGATGATCAGCTCTGTACCCCATGAATATGTATAATCAATAATAAATAAATAATGACAGGGGAAAACCATTAACAAAAAGAAAAGAAAGTGCCTTAACGAAATCAGGTCCCTCCTCTGCTCAACTCTCCCAGTAGTTTCCATCTGTATAAGTAAAAGCCAAGGTCCTTATGACTTAAGGAGCCCATCATCCTTTGAACCTCTTTGACTTTAACTCCTGTTTTCCTCCCCCTTACTCATTACCCTCCAGCTATGCCGGCATCCTGCTGTTTCTCTAACACACAAGACACAGCCCTACCTCAGGGCCTTTGCATTTGCTGTTTCTCTGCCTGGAAAGCTCCCCTTTCAGATAACCACGGTGACTCACTCCCTTCTTTCCTTTAGGTTTTTACTCAGAAATCACCTTCTCAGTGAAGCCTTTCCAGGCCACTCTATCTAAAATGTCATCGCACCTCACCCACACCTACCCAACACTTCATGTCCCCTTCCCTGCTTTATTCTTTCTTCTCATGACTAGTCATCATCTAACGCAGTACGTAATTATTTATCATCTGCCGTCCCCCGGCATCTTCACTGAAGGCAGGAATTACTAGGGTTGTTCACTGCTGCGTCCTCAGTGCCTAGAACAATGTGTGGCACATGATGGGCACAAAATAAAGATTTGGTGAACTGATTTGAGTTAATTATTGTTAGTTCCTCTTTACTTTTGAGATTCTACTTCCTAATCTATAAAGGGAGAAATACAATAGAGAGTACAGGCCATTGTTACTTGAACTGTGATCTCCTAGAAGCAAAGACAATACTCGTTTGAGTTTGTATTTACACAATGTCAGGCATACAGAAGGCACTCACTAGGTGAATGTTGAATAAATGAGGACATAAATATGTAACAGCTTGAGACAGGAAGATAAACTGTGACCAAAATTTACAAAACGTAGTATGTTGATCGTTAGGAAACCTCTTTGCTACACTTGCCTGTTCTGATATCAGTGCTTTACAAAGCTATTTATTTATTCGGCAAATAGTTATTTGCACTTTCTATGTTCTCAGGCACCTGTTTTAGATGCTAAGACTATAAAGTCGGACAGGACATGGCTGTTATCTTACAGTTTCTCTTCTGGACCCTTGAAATGGCTAATTTGAGGGCAGCATAGCAGGCACCATGGCTGTAAGGACACAGGTCTGTGGGACAAGCCCAGGAAAAAGGGACCTGTTCAATCTGGGAGAGTCAGGAATCTTCCTCAGAGGAAGGTACATTTGCAATGAGCCTGACAAGAATGAGTTACTTTGCCGGGGAAGAAAGTGAGAAAAGGGGCTCCAGCCCTAAAGAATGGTGTTTTCAGTGGCCTAAGGGTTGTGGGAGGGTAGTGTGTTGTGTTATTATCACCAGAGTAACAATAATGCTGCTAACATTTACTGAGTCTGTACTATGTTCCAGCGCTGACCTAATCTGTTATACACTCTCTAAGCAGAGGGATAGCCTGCAGGAAATATTCATGCCGTTTATCCTCACACATTCTGTGGGCAGGTAGAATGGGTTTTATTATCCTCACTAAGAAACGAGAGACTTAAGATTCTGATTCCCTTTGTGCTGTCACTAAACTGCTATCTGAATAACCTAATAAATAACCTCATTAATAACCTAGTAACCCTAGAACTTATTTTCTGTTTTCTTTACAAGCTGTTTTATTTTTCTCCTTAGCACTCATCACTATTTGGTGTACCAAATATATATATTTAAATTTGTGCATATCTCTTCTTTCTTTTCACTAGAAGGTGAGCTCTACCAGAGCAGGGACTTTGTTGTGTTCACTGCTATTTCCCAAGTACACCAAATGCCCTCCATAAATATTTGCCCTCCTGGGTTATTATGTAAGATCATCATGGAAAACGGCGGTCAAGTGTTTTCTTACAAACACGACTGTATTTGATTTCTTATTTCCAGACAGCGCAGTTTAACTGGGATCCAGAGACAGTGGGCCTTATCCATGGATCTTTTTTCTGGGGTTATATTGTGACACAGATTCCAGGTGGTTTCATTTCAAACAAGTTTGCTGCTAACAGGTAAGATGAACCTATGTAACATGAGTGCTGCACAGGTTATAACGTAGCTTTGTACCTTTATAAAATCTGCATAGTTGGCTCTCAATTTGGGGGTGCAGAATGAAAAACAAGAGCCATCCTCATAGATGGGATTCACAGAAATTGATTGCAAATGGTCCTGTTTTTAGGTGTCTCTTTTTATTTATCTGTTCATCCAATCTAATTTACCTTATAACCCTTTAAGTGATTATGTAGTAAAAAGAGCAATCGAGTCTGACACAGGAGAAATACTTTCAGGCCTCTAACTAGCTCATGGGGTGACCTCTGTCAAGTCACTTCCCTCCCTCTCTAGGCCTCAGTTTCATCTGTAAAATTAAACAGTGGACTAAACTGTTTCAATTCCCTCTGACCAGAGACTTTCTGTGATGCTAGGTACTTATGTTAATGTTGCCTAGTACCATAAAGGTTTTGACATGTGAGTAGCAGGGGCTTGCCTCTAGACTGCAAGCTGTGTCTTTCATGCCCTTGAGACTCTCCAGTAGGTGTCTG
>NW_007728044.1:315503-322215 GCF_000696425.1 Galeopterus variegatus | reverse complement strand
CTGTTTCAATTCCCTCTGACCAGAGACTTTCTGTGATGCTAGGTACTTATGTTAATGTTGCCTAGTACCATAAAGGTTTTGACATGTGAGTAGCAGGGGCTTGCCTCTAGACTGCAAGCTGTGTCTTTCATGCCCTTGAGACTCTCCAGTAGGTGTCTGAGCAATTCAAAGTGTCCAAGAACAGAATGTTCTGTCTCAAGAAGCAGTGAGTTCTCTGTCACTAGAGGTATACAAGCAGAGAAGGATGGCCACTTGGGGGAGATATTGTAGAGTGTGTGATATACCAGAAAAAGAGTGTGCTAAATATCTCCAGGTCCCTTCTGATTGTAGTTCTCATATGACTTTGCATACATGAATTTTGGGAAGTGCATCACAATTTATAAAGCAGTGCTTTTCCAAAATCTAAAATATTACTCATTAGATCGTTGTAAAATCAATATAGTGATTTACCAATAAACATTTAGAAAAAAAGAGAGAAATAAAAGAGAATATGATCAAGTAGAATAGAACAGGATAGAAAATATCTGAGTGCATTGCAGGTAAGGGTAAGTAACTTGTTTTTGAAATTTGTTTCAGTTGCATTTGTGTGTATGAGTATGGACTGAGCTGTAATATAAAACGTATTTTGTTTATGGATCCATGTCAAAAAATTTGAAAGCCACTACCATAAGATCTAAATATGTATGAGCATGACTGTACTTACTTAAGTTCTTGTCTAATTTTTGTGTCTTTTATTTGTTATTTACCTTTGTATTTTTTACAAAAACTGATGAAGTATTAGTTACTATGGGGTATCCTCAGTTACATCTATGCCCTAAAAAGAAATCACACATAATAAGATTTCCCAGCACATAAAAAGGGCTGAAGCATCATGAACATGTGTGGGAAGGAAAGAAAACGCTGTCTGCTCTCTTTTCCCAGGACACCTTGGGCTGGGCATGGAGGAGAAGGCAAGTGGCTCAGGGCACAGAATAGAGGGCTAAGACAGGTGCACAACCTGCCTGTCCTTGGCTGGTTCCAGGACATAAGATGCCTTGGTTAGTCAGAATCCCCTTCTGGTAAACTGAGAGCAGCTCTGGGAAGCAGGAAACATAACCCCAAACATGTAGAAGTCATGAGGTAATAGCCAGAAGGCCTGGTAGAACTGGGTGGAATGCTGTGTCTCCAGCAAGCTCACCTCAACCTGGTCAATATCCAATTTTCCAGGACATAATCCAGGTAGGACATCCCTGTGCTGCCAAAAATGTGTTCATAATTGGTGCAGGGACTGGAGCTTGGGTATCAAAGCAGCCCACGAGTCTAGTTTGGGGCACACCAGATCCTACCACAACATCTATGTCTTGGAATTAATTTCTATTAATTTTCATAGTGATCTTTCATGAACAATTAAGTTTGTTTCTGATGTTTAACTGAAGTGTCATGTCCATCAGTGAGCTGCCCAGTAACAAAGTGCTTTGGTCCCTCAGGGTCTTTGGAGCTGCCATCTTCTTAACATCGACTCTGAACATGTTCATTCCTTCTGCGGCCAGAGTGCACTACGGATGTGTCATGTGTGTCAGAATTTTGCAAGGTCTAGTGGAGGTAGGAGATACTTTCCTCACAGTTTCCATATTGCTAGGGACAGCATGGTCCTTTAGATAATTCATCTTCTGAAGAAACTCCCCCTTATTCAGTTTTCCTATTTTCTGCCTTGTCCTGCTATCTCAGCTCTCCGGTTATGGTTACAACTATGAATATTTTAATTAAAATGCCTTGTGTGAGTCCAAATTTATACTCAATAAAGGAACCTTCCATAATGATGTTCAAGATAATCTAATCCAACTTCCTTCATTTTAAGATGATGAAACCGAAGTCAGTTCCCACAGGAAAGGCTCTTTCCACTAAAGCACTTTATATGGATTTATTAATAAATCTGTGAATTTCCAAGGGTGTAGTCTGATGTGGATAGTTAACTCAGTGAAGGAGGCAGCATGGTAGAGAGTTGGAAGGTAAATATTTTGGGCTTTGCAGGCCCAGTATTTTGGGTCTCTGTTGCAACTAGTCAACAATGCAGTTGTAGTGCAAAAGCAGCCATAGACAGTGTGGAAACAAGTGAGCATGGCTATGTTCCAATACAACTTTTTGGACACTGAAATATGAATTTTATATGATTTTTAAGCACCATGAAATATTTTTTCTTTTGATTTTTTTTTTCACCACTTACTTAAAAATGTAAGAAATTTTCTTAGCTTGCAGGCTGTACAAAACAGATGGTGGGCCAAGTTGGGCCATAGTTTGCCAACCCCTGATGTAGAGCAACGTTTCCCAAACTCAGTTGTTCACCTCTACCCTTCATCCCTTCATTATACCCACATCCAACCTGTACTATTACTTGCCCATCCTTTTTCCCTAGATCAACCCACTTAAAACAAACAAACACCAGACAAAAAACCCTTATTCTAAGCAACAATATCTTTGAAATCGTGGGTTTCATGTACTGGTTACACTTTTTCCTAAAGCTTATTAAAATGTATATATAACAATTATAATTAAGAGTGTAGGTTGTTGTAGCACTTCAAGTCCAATTCTAGTCCCACTAGAGGGACATATACCACAGTTAGGAAATACTGATATGACAGAAAGAATGTGATATTAGCAGCCACGAAGACCAAGTCACTTTATGGTTCTGAGCCTCAGTTTCTGTGTCGTGAAGTGAGGGGATAGACCAACCGATTGTGGAAGTCCCTTCCTACACTGATTTTCTACAATAATATGAAATATACATAAAAGACCTCCTTTTCTGCTCCCCACCATGCTTACATTTGAATTATATTTGAATGTCAGCATCTGTGCCATGAGTCAAAATAGCTGAATCATGATATTTAGTGTCTGTCTTAATCTGCTTGGACTTCTATATCAGCATACCCTAAACGGGGTAGCTTATAAATAACAGAAATTTATTTCTCCCAGTCCTAGAGGCTGGGAAGTCCAAAATCAAGGTGCTGGCAGGTTCAGTATCTGGTGAGGGCCTGCTTCCCAGGTTCATACACGGCCGTCTTCTGTCTGTCTTCACGTGGTGGAAGGGCTCCACTCTTATAGCCTAATCATCTCCTAAAGGCCCATCTCCAAATACCGTCACATCGGGGCTTAGGTTTCAACATATGAATTTGGTGGGGGACACAAACATTCAAGCTATAGCAGCATCTATAAATTGGGCTTTTATATTGTAGCTTGTATGAAGAAGCACCATTCATGTTTTAAACACAAACAGAAACTGGACTCAAATCAAATCTATTTCCACCCCTCTGCCAGGGAGTGACCTACCCAGCCTGCCATGGGATGTGGAGTAAGTGGGCACCGCCTTTGGAGAGAAGCCGGCTGGCCACGACTTCTTTTTGTGGTAAGCTTACTAGAACCAGGGAATGGCCAGCTGGCTCCCTCGGTAGAGGTGGTGGTGATGACAGCAAGGTCAGGAGCTCGGATTCGCATACTGGCCAAATGCCAAAGAAAAAAGAAGAGCTGTTACAGAATCAGAACACGTTTCATTTAAGAATGCTTATTGGCTTTAAGTAACTGAAAACCCTACTAACGACCTTAAAAAGAGTCTATTTTTTTTTTTTTTTTTTGCATAACAGAATTCCAAAGGTGAGTGCTTCAGGTGTTGGTCATGTTCTGACTTTCTGCTCTGCTGTCCTCAGAGTGACAGCTTTTCACTCTCGTGCTAGTTCCATCTGTCCCTTTCGCTGGGAAAGCCAAAGCTTTCCCAAAGCCCCCCTAGCAGGTTTCCACTTAAATTTCCTTGGCCCTAATTGTGTCACATGCTTTACTCACTGCAGAGGAGGCTAGGAAAGCGAGTGTCTGGCTTTTCCAGACTTTTTAGTAGAGAAGGGGAAGAGAGAAGGGGTTGGAGGTGGTTGTTGGATTAGCCAACAAATGACATTTGATGACATCAAAAGTGGAAGAGATGGCATCATCAGATTCCTCACTCCCTTTCTTTTTACACTGATACTACAGTTCAGTGACTTGCCCAAGGTCACCCAGATACTAAACTGCGGAACTGGAGTGAGACCACCTGATTCTTGATCTGGACCTTTTTTTACTGCACACTATACTACACGTTATCATAGAGACATTTAAATTAAATTTTGGCATTTTATTACAGATAAAAATGAAAAGGAGACCACCCATCTTAACTGAAAGCAAATTAGTGGCCCCCAAGTAGTGATGTGACTTTTTTTTCTGGTCTCCAAACTTCACCTTGCTAAGTTTTCCTCACTCTAAGCCTCCTTTTGGGACTGGCCCCTCTATGTATTGCTGGGAGAAATTAGAGTTCTGAAGAGTTTACCTAGGTACCAATCAACAGTTGCAAATATCTTAAAATATACTTTATGGGGGGAGGGGCCCATGAAGACAAAAGTGCCTTAGGCCACAAAATTTTAACTGGCCCAGGCAGTTAGAATTGAAACTTAGGCCTGTCTGAGTTTTCAAGCTTAGCATGCCTTTTCTAAGACAAGCTAATTTGTACTTCTTTGGTAAGGGGAGAAATAACCTTCCTCTTTACTTCTATGAATGTTTGTATTTATTTCTTCCTTTGCCCTTCCTTTATCTCCTTTAAATAATAATAATAGTATTTCATAAAATTTGGTGTGAAATATTCACCAATATGCCTGTTTTCTGCCTAGTTTGGAATTGCATGCGCAGCTGGGATGTCATTACGTCTTTAGCCTCTCTTGCCCTCGGAAGCATCTGACCTCCTGTTTGCAGTTCACGAGTATCTCCACCCCCACCCCTGAGCTTACACCAACTCTACAAGAGTACAACCCTCTGCCACAGCTGACCTTATGCACTGTTAGATCCTTGACCTCATTTTCTTTGGACTACTTATTTGTAAGGCCTTTCATTTTGATTTGCCAGCAAAACAAGAATGACTCGCAGCCACTCCCCATTCTTAGTGTGTCTTTATAGCCCTAAAAGGGCTGATTTTAAAAAATGGTTTGACTATCAAGGAAGGTTACCTGATCAAAAGTCATAGGCCTTATTGCATTTTCCAGCTAAGGTGTGGCCTTGGTTTCAAAGAACAGCCGAGGGAAAATGTCTTTAGAAGGAAACCCAAGCTGAGGGCTAATCAATTCTTAATCTCAAAAGATATTGGAGTTGGAGGAGACTCTAGAAAACCTCTAGTCACACCCCATCATTTTATAGTAGAGGAAACTTAGGATCGGGGGAGAAAAATGATTTAAATTCTCACAGCTAGTAAGGACAAAACTGGAGACTGTTTCCCACCCTAATTCTGCTACTCCCTCCTCCCCACGACATTCAATGACATTTGAGGGCCTCATGTGTCCTCTGTGGTGAGCACACAAAGGGACCGAGGTACAGCCTGCTCCCCAGAGCAGCCTGGGAGCGGTAGGGACAGCCACACTAAGGGCTGCGTGCCCTATTGGGGTATGCTCAAGGGGCTGTGTGTGATAGGATATGACATTGGAGCCACATCTGAAAGGATGAGGAAGAGTTTTTCTGATAGACAGGGGAGAAGGACAGTTTTAGGTCAAGTTGTAAAGTTTTTCCAATGAAAGAATACTTACTACAAAGAATTATTGGGCATTTTTTAGTGAAGGAGGCAGGACTGAATTATTAAATAAGAGTAAGGGCTCTGGAGTCCCACAGACCTGTCACTTACACCTGTGTGACTTCGGACAATTTACTTTCCCTCCCACAGCTTTATTTTCTTCTTGCAAAATGGGGATAACATTGGTACCTACCTCATCAGGCTGAAAGAGGTCTAAGGAAATTTGGGGGTACAGAATATTTAGCACAGTACTTGGTGCACAGAAAGCACTCAGTGCATCTTACTTGTTGGAGGTTATTCCCTACGCCTCCCTGTCCCAGGCATTCGTTCGCATCACCTAAATCAGATCCCCCAACCCCACTCCCAGGGTATTTGGACTGGGGAAGAAGACCACCTTCTGTACACCAGCAACAGAGTTAGACCTGCAGCTCTTTCTGAACATATGCCCTAAAATGCTTGCCTTATGGGTTTGATGAATTCCGAGGTTTTTTAAAAAAGTGCATTGTCATTCTGTACATGACAATAGCCGTCATAGCTGGCATTTGTGTAGCCCTGTATAGCTTACAAAGAATCTGCACATGTATAGTTCATTTTACCCTCAAAACAACCCACGAGTCACATATTTCAGTCCCATCTTATCTCTGAGGGGAATGAACCTCTCGACTTCCTCAGGTGTCATGATATTCAGATTCCAGATCCCGGGTTAGGCCTTTCACAGAGGATCAGGCTCAGCTTGGAAAGATGTAATTTAATCTATTTCTGTGGAAGATCCCCAAACTCCCATTTCTTGAAGGTCTTCCTTAGCATTGGATTCTGAGATACAGACTTTCCTTACTCTGCTTACTTTTTTCTGAAGCAAGAATTTTTTTTTTATTTGATGGCCCAAGAGGAATTTCAGATAGTAGCTTTTCAATTCAGTTAATATTTATTGGGAGCCCTACCAGATATCCTGGAGCTGCAGAAGATAGTGGAGGCTAGGTCACTGCTTCTAGCCTTCATTATCTTGTCTAGACGAGATAAACATCTGCACACAGGTGAGTATTGACAAGGTTAGGGATCTACAGAGTAAGAAATAAACTAAAAAATGCACCCATTCAGGAGGTAGATGGAGAGAGCAGCCCTCCTGCCATCCCAGAATTTAACATTTTCCAAGTTTTTTTTTTT
>NW_007728044.1:308062-315337 GCF_000696425.1 Galeopterus variegatus | reverse complement strand
TTAGATTTTTCTCATCTCCTGATTCAGTTCTCTGATGTTATTCCCAATCATAGCACCTGAGAAATCTCTGTCTAATCTCTGTATGGTCCCTTGATGAAGTTAAAGGGCACCCTGGTGACCTTCCTCTCCAGGAAGCCCTGATTTAAGGAAGGCACACTGGAAGCTTGTCTGTCTCCCTGCATGGAGGCAGTCTGACTCCTGCTCATTTTGAGCACATGAACTCTGAATGGGTTGAATATACTTGCATGACTATGGGTCAATTTCTTTCCATTTTTTCTTGTTCCAGGTTCCTATGCGGGGGCGGTGGTGGCCATGCCTCTGGCTGGGGTCTTGGTGCAGTACATTGGATGGGCCTCCGTCTTTTATATTTATGGTGAGTGATTTGACTTCCTGAGTTCACACAGTGACTCACAGAGATGAAATTATACTGTACAAAGTTTTGGCTAAAAGTTTATGTATAAATAGAGATTACTAAGACAAGTTTATTGGATAAATTGAATACATGTCTACCTGAGATTCATTTAATGTTTATAATAAAGTTGACTTTTTTTTTAAACAAGCAGAATATTATCTGTCTTTAAAAACCAGTTAACAACAACATGAAAATCAACAAAATACTTTCCTCTGGCTGAACATTATTGCTATTGGGGAATATTTGAAAAATTGAAAAAATGAGAGATGAGGGAAAATGAGACCATATCAACAAGCCTCTTGTTTTTTAACTGCAGGTATGTTTGGGATTATTTGGTACATGTTTTGGCTGTTGCAGGCCTATGAGTGCCCAGCAGCTCACCCAACAATATCCAATGAGGAGAGGACCTATATAGAGACAAGTATAGGAGAAGGAGCCAACTTGGTTAGTCTAAATGTACGTATGAAGTACATCTGTAAGTGTAAGTACACATGGAGACTTGCCTCTTCTTTTTGAGTATTTCTCTTAGTGATTGTGTTGTCTTCTTCTATAAAAAAGGTATTAGTATTTTCACTAAAAATCTCATGGTATTTTTACTCTCTAGAAATTTAATACACCATGGAAGAGATTTTTTACGTCATTGCCGGTTTATGCAATCATTGTGGCAAACTTTTGCAGAAGCTGGACCTTTTATTTGCTCTTAATAAGTCAGCCCGCTTATTTTGAAGAGGTCTTTGGATTTGCAATAAGTAAGGTAAAGACATAGATGTTTCAAATATTAACTTTAGATCTCTTGATTCTACCAAGAATATCTTTGTATGATAAAATAATTAAATTGCTGGTCATAATTCATAACAGTTCTATGACACCTCAGAGCCTGGAGGTCAGACAAGTTATTCTTTCTGTGCATGGTATACATAGCTATTTAATTTCTTCTTCATGAAGATCAGAGCTGTATTAAGCTACTTTTAAAGATTATGTTTTACCCAATCCCAAAGTGTTTTTGAAGCTAACTCAAGGACTGCATATTAGGCAAGGATAAAAATGTTGAGGGTGTAAATTTTTTTTCCCCATAAACTACTCAGTGAGTGGTAGTAAGAACCTCAAAGCTCATTTTGCGGACTGTGCCTCTCTCTGCAATGGTGGATAGAGCAGTAACAAGCATTGCTTGTGATGGTTTAGATAGAACCCTTTCAGTGTACCCAGCCATTGTCATCAGGTTGTCTGTGTTTCATGGAGGAAGAGTTTGTATGGTGAAACACAATCATCATCATAAAAGAATTAAACCTCCTTCCTATAAGGGAAAGAATGCCAGCCTAGCAGAGGTACATGTCTGCATAGCTACAGGTGCTGTCAGAAGTCACCACGGAAAAGCTACCATAGTCACATAACGGTGGCTGCCACCATTGAACACTCACTCTGTGCTGAGTGCTTTGCCAACCATGTGCCAGGCCCTACACTGGCTGTTGGAGTCTCTGTGATGAATAAAAGTCATCTCTGCCCTCAAGGAGCTTCCAATCAGGTAGAGGAGATGGATAGGTCTAAAATCATTCACACGTTCATTGCTTACTTAAGACATCATTTAAGAGATAAAGCACTTAAAATCATTCACTCATTCATTATTTATTATGAAATTCAGGCCTAGATCCCACGTAATTAGATGCTTAAATCTGGTGGTTTGGTAGGACTGTAGAGTGGGGGTGGGTCTCTCAGAAGTAGCAACAACCTGCTTGTTGTTTCTCTTCCTTCCAGGTGGGTCTCTTGTCAGCAGTCCCACACATGGTAATGACAATTGTTGTGCCTATTGGAGGACAATTGGCTGATTATTTAAGAAGCAGAAAAATTTTGACCACAACTGCTGTCAGAAAAATCATGAACTGTGGAGGTACTGTGGATTTCATAGCTGGCTCAAGCAGCTTTTGCAGAATTAGAGTAAACAGAGCTGCAGAGCATATGTAAGAGGTGATGTCTAGACATTGGAATGGATCTTAAAGGCCCCTAAGTCCATGCCCCAGCAGATTCTCGAGTGTCGTCTGTCACACTGCTGCTTTGTGGTCATCCAGCTGGTACTTGTGCAATCTGAGATAGGACAACTTAGTTGGTGGCTGATAAATCGGGGCACACCTGCAACTGCAAAAATGCTTCTTTCATCTACTCTTGAGCCAAAATAACAAAATATCACATATCCGGTTACACGTCTGTTTATTGTTTATCCTTTCCACATTTATTGTTTGCTTTATTCCTTTTCTTCTTCTTCCCTTTCTACATCTACATACATATTTTAAAAATTTTTATTTATACACATTTACGGGTACAGAGTTGACTATCAGTATTTGTGCACAGTAATTATCTACATATATTTTGGTAAGAAATAGAAGAAAAGTATTTTCTCTGAATAGTCTTTTATCCTCCCACCCTCTGCTTGTGCACGGGGCATACATGACACACACATGCACGCATACACGTGATATACACAAACACCATCCTCTTTCCTGGTTTATCTAGTTCCCGCTTTAAGTTTTGAGTGTGCAAAGACCAAGTGGAAGTTAGGAGATTAGACTCTTAAATGCTTTTTCTAAATTTTGGCAATCTACTATTTGGCCAAGATCATTTTTTTCTTACAGATGAACTGATGTATCATTTGTAAGTTTTATTCTTCACATGATTTCTTTATTCTAATTCATTCTAATTCTTTTGCGGACTTAAGAAAGGTACAACCTTGGTTGAGAATGTTAAAATAAGAGAATTTTCAGCCAGATGCCTTGTTATTTAGGACAGGCCACTCCTAAAACACACAGAGTTAGTATATAAAACACTAGCACATTTTCCCTATGTGTAATTTAAAACGTTGAAATAAAACTAAGAACAAGTAGCAGCAGTATAAAGCCCACAGTTTCAAAAGTACTACTGATTCCCTAATTTCGTTGCATTCTCTTTNTCATTTGTAAGTTTTATTCTTCACATGATTTCTTTATTCTAATTCATTCTAATTCTTTTGCGGACTTAAGAAAGGTACAACCTTGGTTGAGAATGTTAAAATAAGAGAATTTTCAGCCAGATGCCTTGTTATTTAAGACAGGCCACTCCTAAAACACACAGAGTTAGTATATAAAACACTAGCACTTTTTCCCTATGTGTAATTTAAAACGTTGAAATAAAACTAAGAACAAGTAGCAACAGTATAAAGCCCACAGTTTCAAAAGTACTACTGATTCCCTAATTTCGTTGCATTCTCTTTAGATGTCCATTTGAAACAATTCTTAATGCTTGCCTCTCTCTATGGGAATTTTGAAGAAATGGGTTCAGAAAAACAAGTAACTAAACCAAGATCTGCAATAAGTCCTTTAGCTCGTATTTCAACCTAATTATCTAGGTTCAGGGTCCCATTTTCTTTCCTTTGGGTTAATTCATTAGGCATTATTTATTAAGTGCCCACTACATGCTAGCCAGACTCTGTGCTAAAAATACAGTTTTGTGGGAGAGGCAGCAACACAAATGAAAAATCACAAAGCGATGCTGAAAAGTTCTATAAAATAAGTAAGCAGAAGAAGGAAATGTCAGCTTCACTGGTGGAGGCTGGGGATAGGGTTGTCAGAGAAGCTTTCTAGAGGAAGCCATATTTGAACTGGACTTTAAAGGATAGCAAGATTTCTCCAGAAAAAGAGAGGTGGTGGGAGAAAATTTTCCCAGGCGAAGGAACAGCATGTGAAAATACATGCAGACATACATTATATAATGCTGAATATACTAATTATCCTGATTTGTGCATCACATGTTGGACACAGGTATGGAGATTGGACTCTGTACCCCACAGATGTGTACAAACAATTATGTTTCAGTTAAAAAAAATACATACGGACATGTGACATAGTTGTGTGGTTAGGAAACTGCTCAGAGGGGCTGGCTGGGCTGGTTAATTCGACTGGTTACAGTGTGATGCTGAGAACACCAAGGTCCAGGGTTTGATCCGTGTACCGGCCAGTTGCCAGAAAAAAACAACAACAAGGAAACCACTAAGAGAACTGTATGTCCACAATGTAGAAAGCTGTACAGGATGAGGGCCATGAGCAGAGGGGTGAGGACTGGCAGAAGATGAAACTGGAACAGCAGGTGGGACTATTAGATAACACTACACTAATGACATGTAACCCTTGACAAAAGTTTTAAGAAAAGTAGCAACTAATCAGATGTGTGGTTTAGAAAGAAAATGGTGTAGTGAATGGATCACAGGAGGAAAAGATGGGAAGACCATCAAGGAGGGTATTGAAGTTGTCCAGGGGAGATGTGATGGGGCCCAGGACCACGACAGGGGCAGAGAAGGGGAAAGCAGAGGTCAGATTTGACAGGTATTTCTTAGGCTAACCCTACAGAATTGTATGTGAAAGCTGAGAAAGAAGGAGAGGTCTAAGACGATTCTGAAGTTTCTGCATTGGACTTCTGGCTACCATTTGTCAGGCTGTGTTCATGTGCCACGCTCAACACCTTATATATCCAATTTCATTTAATCTTCTAATGCCCTACAAGGGTGCAGTTTTCTCTCCATTTTTTCCTGGATAAGGAATCTAAGAGGTGAATAAATACACCAAGCTTCTATCTTAGGGAGGTTAGACCAAAGGTTCCGTATTTTTTTGTTCTGGGACATTACCATTCTATTTGATATTTAGAGCAGCCTGAGGTGATGGAAGAGCACGCACTGGAGCCGGACAGAACTGCTCTTTCATCCTTCCTTTGCCACTTCGTGGTGGAGTAACTCGTCCAAGGATACTCGATTAGCAGTTTTGAGGTGGAATCTGAACCCATGCCTGTCTGACTCTAAAGTCTGAGCTCAACACGTGGATAGAAGATGAATTTAGAGAAGGAGAAGTTTCCTAACTACACAACAATGTCACATGTCCGTATGTAGTTTTCTTAACTGAAACATAATTGCTTGTACACATCTGTGGGGTGCAGCGTCGAAGATCCATACCTGTGTGCAATATGTGATGCACAAATCAGGATAATTAGTATTTTCATGAAGAATATCCTAGAAGAGCATGGAGGTGGCTGTTTGCTTTATTTGTTTTGTAGTAAAAAACAGGAACNGGTGCTTAAAGCCACAAGGCCAGATGAGATCATCAAGATCCCAGTGTAGAGAAGGACATGATGGAGGCCTGGGGGCCTGCATCATAGACAGATCAGGAAGAAGGGAAGAGATGAGCAGGAGAAAGGGAAAAAGTGAAGAGGGTGTGGGATGGGGTGGCGCCCAGACAGAGTGGCCTCCTGTGGCCAATGAAGCACGTATGGCACGTAGGAAAGAATGATCAGTTGGGTCAAATCTCCCATTAGGTCAAGTAAGATGAGGATGGAGATTGCATCTTTGGATTTAGCAACATGGAGATCACTGTTAACTCTGACAAGAGGAGTTTCAATGTAGTGGTGACGACACAACCCTGAATGGAGCGTGTTCAGGAGAGGGTGAGCTTGTCCTTGTCTCCCTCTTACTTATGAACAGACAGCAGAGGATCATTCGGGAAACTTCCCAAGTGAAAAACAGAGACCAACACGAACAGGAAGAAAGGTCCTTGGAGGAAACCAGACACCACAGGGAAGAAAATAAACCTGAATTTAAAAGAGAAGAAAAGATACTGCATGCTTGAGACAAAAACAGAGTTCCACTTTCAAGAAAAAATGAAATATCCAGAGAAGAAACAAACTGATGGGAATCAGACTAGACAGAATCTTGCATCTGGGAGGTCAGTTAAAATGCGATTACAACGAGTTAGAAATGAGGGCCTAGAGCAGGATTCAGGCAATGGACATGGGGAAGAGACGGTACTTACAGAAAACTTAAAAAATATATACACACGTATTTTAAAAATGTAATACTGTATATTCTCCTTGTAGAAAAGTATCAAAATATAGAACAATGTATTGAAGGGAATAAAAATGACCCCACAGCAGATTTAATTTCTCTTAACGTTCATACAATCTTTTCTCTACACCTACGTATTTTTGAACAAAATTGGGATCATACTGTGTATACAGTTTTATATCCTGCTTTTTGCAATTAAGCCAAATAATGAATTCCTGTGTCTTTAAATATTCTTCAAGAACATGATTTATAAAAATGCACTGAAATATAATTTACATATAGTAAATTGCACAAACCTTAGTTTTACAGCTTAATTAATGTTACCTATGCATACATACATCTGTGTAACCACTCCCCAGGGGTAACCACTATTCTCAAACTATCATCGTAAATTGATTTTGCTTGTTCTTGGGTTTTATGTAAATGGATCATAGAAAAGTCAATTCTTGTGAATCCTACTTCTTTCCCTCAGTATTTTAAAAATCGGTTTATGTTATTGTGTGTATCAGTAGTTTGTTTTTTATTGGTGTGTAATATTACATTGTATGGATATACCAAGATTTGTTTATCCATTCTCATGTTGATGGCCATTTGGGTTGTTTCAATTATTTGGGGGAGGGGAGTCTATTATGAATAAAGTTTTTATAAATATTCTTGTCTTTTTGTGGACATATGTTTTTATTTTTCTGGGACTGGAATCTCTGGGTCATAGGGTAGATGTGTGTTTAACTTTATAATAAAGTGCCAAACAATTTTCTATAGTGGTTGCACCAATTTACTTTCCTACCATTTATGAATATGAGTTCTAGTTGCTCCACAGCCTCACCAATGAGAATGTAATTTTTTTTTTTCCTTTTTGTCTTTTTTTTCCGTGTCCGGCAATGGATCGCAACCCTCAGTGTCACGCCCGTACCGGACCGGGACCGGCAACGGGATCGCAACCCTCGGTGTTGCGTCTGCACCTCGCTCAGCCAGTGAGCGGGAACCGGTCTGTATGTGGGATCCAAACCCT
>NW_007728044.1:254919-307094 GCF_000696425.1 Galeopterus variegatus | reverse complement strand
ATTTTGACTTGTGCTTTGTAAGCATTAAGATACTGCTTTTTGTTTCAGATATTCACTACAGATTTCTGGTCTCTTCTGGCAATAAATATTAGATGGTGCCATTTCATTTTTATGTGAGAGGCCATAACTTATGTAGTCAAAAGGGAATTATTGATAATATATGGGAGAGTTTTAGTATTTAGAAATGACAAGGACAACTGCACACGAAGCTACTAATAGTTAACATCCCTCACCCTGGGATCATCAGTGGAAACTGCTGGGACTATTTGGTGTTCAAGGGGCACAAGGATAATGTTAGAAAGTTCACAAAACACTCAAGTCATATTAGCATAGTCGTGTAGTCATGAAACACCTGGGTAATATTGTAAGCACTGAGCCAGAATATATATACTAAAAAGTTAGGTCTGTGGAAATATAGATTAATATAGATTAATTCATATTTGATAAATTAATGAACTTGGGATAACTGACATGAAAGTGACATTTTTTTCTTCCCTGCTGTTTTCATTTGCAGGTTTTGGCATGGAGGCAACCTTACTCCTGGTGGTTGGCTTTTCCCATACCAAAGGGGTGGCTATCTCCTTTCTGGTGCTTGCTGTAGGATTTAGTGGCTTTGCTATTTCAGGTAAAGTGTCCTTTGGGTTTCCATATCTTGTCTACAGATTGAGCAAGTCTCGGGAGGAAGGAAGGACAAGGACATTGCAGCACCTTTCTTTAGCAGCCAGGCCATTCCCAAAGAGCAGGGCCAGTACCTAGAGAATGTCATCTAGCTGGAGTGACTTGGTAAAAATTGCTGAGGACTGGTCTTAGGAGCCCATTCAAGATGGAATTGTCCCTACTTACTCTGTCATGGGAAAAGACACAAAGTGCAGGTGACCCTCTGAGGTATGAGCAGAGGCACAAGCATGTGTCCTGGGTGAAGTGGACTTCCACACTTCAGTGCCAGGTCACCCTACCTAAGAGAGGTTCTTGTGACTTTTTCAATCCTCGCCTTCTGCTGGAGATCTGCTAATGTTAGCTCAAATCACGATGTC
This sequence comes from Galeopterus variegatus, assembly GCF_000696425.1. Classification (NCBI taxonomy): domain Eukaryota; kingdom Metazoa; phylum Chordata; class Mammalia; order Dermoptera; family Cynocephalidae; genus Galeopterus; species Galeopterus variegatus. Next base: position 306,060 of record NW_007728044.1, on the reverse strand, counting down.
ATTTGACAGGAAGTTTTTTAGAGTGGAAAGTTTCTTTAGATCTTGTCTACTCCATTGCCTTCATTTTCCAAACAAGAAAATGCAGGTCCAGAGAGGGGAAGTGACTTTCCAAACAGGGTAGAGCTGGTAGGAGTCATAGCAATGATGACGTGAGCTAATGTCAATCAAGCATGATTGCTATGCCGGGAACTGTGCAGCACCTTCTGTGAAGCCCTGTCATTCTCACAATGACCCTAGCGGTATGAGCTGGTAGGAGTCATAGCAATGATGACGTGAGCTAATGTCAATCAAGCATGATTGCTATGCTGGGAACTGTGCAGCACCTTCTGTGAAGCCCTGTCATTCTCACAATGACCCTAGCGGTATCATTGCCATCAGGATCCCTATTTTACAGGAGCAGAAACCAGTCTACTGTATGTGAGAGGCCTCAGTGCAGTCATATCATAGACTTCTGATAGACTTCAGAAGCTTCCTATCTATGCAAAACTGGTTGAAAAATTAAAATTGTTTTTCTATTTTTAAAACATATTGTAATAATAAAATTTGAAGCATGCAGAACACTTAACATATATTGCATCTGTCTTAAAATATTGTGAAGCAAGTAGTAATATCACTATTTTACTATTTTTTCGCTATTTTACTGATATTTACCTAAAGTGCAGGAAAATTGTGTACTTTTCTAATGTCACACAGTTGGTGGCAAAGGAAGGATGAAAGAGTAGTTCTGCCTGGCTCCAACCTGTGCTTTTTCCAATTTTCCAGGCTGCCCTAAATATCAATAAAGAATAAATATTAATAAAGAATGATAATGTTCCAAAACAAAAAAATATGGAGGCTTTGGTTTAAGCCCCCTAAGACAGGGGCTTGATGTATCTATCAAAATAAATAGAGCCTTTAAAAGTAGCTTGCAGCTAACAACTTGGGTTTGGAGGTGCATAGACCTAAGTGTGAGGTCCCTCTTTACTACTTACTATTTATAAAATAAAAAAAATTGATAAAATATTTAAACTTGGAAGCCTCACTTTCCTCATCCAGAGATTGGAGAGATCAGCAACCTCACAGGGTTATTGGGAGGATGAACTGAGATAATTCATGCATTCACTCATGCTTCCCAGTAGCTGGGCATTGTTCTTGGTGCTGGGGATATTGCAGTGAACTAATGAAAGATTCTGCCTTCATAAAGTTTGCATTCTAGTAGAAATAAAGCATGTGAAGTCCTTAGCACAGTGCCAAATGCACAACAAAATTGGTAAGTATTCACTATTATTGTTCTGTGATTATGCACTGCAGCCCAGTGCTTCTCTAACTTTCGTGTACATAGAAATCACCCTAGGATCTTCCAGACTGCAGATTCTGATTTAATATGTCAAGAGCAGGGCCTGAGACTCTGCATTTCTAAGAAGCTCCCTAGTGACACTGTGGTCCATACTTTGAATAGTAAGGATAGAGCAGTCATGACTCACTTCCAGTAGGATGTTGAGGGACATATTCCCTTGATAACTCTGTGATGCAAGAGAGATTCATATCTTGTCCCCAGAGATACTGAAATGTTCAGGTTCTTATTGCTCCCTTTCCCCTGGATTTCCTGGTAAGTCACAATCAGAAGGAGAAAAACCCAATACAGCAAATCATAGTAGCTTCCTTCTTTTCTTAAGAACTTACTCCACATTTACCACTTTTTAAACATGATCTCATTCAACTCCCATTGCAACCTGATAAAAAGGGTATTGCTGTGTCCATTTTACTGGTGAGGAAACTGAGGCATGACTTAACTTGCCCAGTTAAGTGCTGGGATTGTAACAAAGGTCTTGTCTGAACCAACAATGACACTATGGGAGGCACTGTGGCCATAGGGGTGACAATTCCTCAGGATGTGCTGTCTGCCAGCTTTATAAGGAATAAACAAGAATGCTAGGGAAGACTGTCTGGCATGATCTAGGAGCTGGTTATAGACAAGAGACCCGAGATAGGTGAGGGTAGAAAGATGAAAGGGATAAGTGCCTGTTTTGGGAAATGTTCTATGTAGAGAAGACAGACTTTCTCAGATTGTGTGCAGTGTTTTTCCATCTGCTACAAAAACCTATCGATATCTCAGTTTCTCAGTGTTTTTTTCTTTGAATGCCAGGATTGTGCAGCTAGAAACCTAAATGGCTTTTCTCACATTATCTTCAGCTGAACGCAGATGCCTAGGCTTTGTATCAGAACATAATACTCTACAATCATATTAATTGCTTCTTATCTTTGGGTTTTCTAATAAAGTGTTTATCGCATTTAAATCAACAGTAAGATTAATTAATCTTGCAGCTGTTTTATATTCTGATTGTCTGGCACTTTGATCTGAAAGAGAAGGTATGTTTATGCAAAAAAGGCTTTCTCAAAAATTCTCCCTGAATGGAGGTAGGAAAAAAAAACCAACCGATGTGCCAGATTATTAAAAACATTATTCTTAAATCCTATTTCCAGGTTCTTTGCACAGAGAATTAAAAAGCAAAGCAAAGGAAAACAAAAATATGAATAAGCTAAACCTATGAGTGCTTGCTGTCATTTCAATAGCTCAGATTGGTGGTTAAACAACTATTGAGTGACTACTGCCTTCCAGACACTTTGTTAGTTCTCAGAAGACAGTGGTAAATAAGACAGGTAGCTACCCACCCATCTGAGCATACGTGTTGGTTTTCACCTGTACAATACAATTTTATAAGCATGATTATTTCAGCTTATAGATGAAGAAACTGAAGTTCAGGAAGTTTAAATTCTTAGTCCAGGTTTGCATTTCAATGAAGCTGCCAGAACTGAGGTCTGTCTGACTGTAAAATGCACCCCTGGACAGTAAAGGCAAGGTTGGTTTCCGGTGCCTTAAGCCTCCTCTTACATAGCCTTGACCTTCCCCTGCCTTCACCCCTCCCCCTTCATTCAGTGCTCTCCTGATGAACAGATTCACGGTGAGGTGTTGGTGACCAGTAATTATTTTACTATTCCCAGCAGCATTATCTTCTGATAGAAGACCTCAAAAAGAGGGAGATGCTTAGCAGTAGTAGCAACAGCAGCCATGGTAGTAGTGGAGGTAGTTAGTATAGCTTAGCTGTTCACCAAGGGCTCTCACATACAATTTCCCCTGAGTCTCATATCACAGCCTTTTTATGAAGTAAGTAGTTATATTATCCCCATTTTGGAGATGAGGAAACAAAGGCCCCCAAATCACTGCTTACATGGTGGAAATAAGATTCGAATCTTCATTTACAGACTCCCAATCAAGCATTGTGTGAAAATTTTTTGTAAATTACGGAGCATTCTGCTAATGTTTGTGTAAGTATTTATTATAACAAAGCACCCTTTCCATCATGCCATGTGGCTATAGGCAGGCTTATCTCTGGTGGCCTTGTAGGAGTGAGTCACAGGTAAGGATTTGGTTTGGATCTACATGGTTTGATTGCTTAGTCTGAATAAATGTGATTCAGGCCTTAGGCTTTTCTGCACTGCCCCAAACACTGTATTTAGGAGTTCCAAACCCTCAAGGCATATGTGCCTTAATGCTCCCCATTGGGAGCCCATGGTAGACATCGCTCATCAATCCCATCACATTTTCCTGCTGTGCACAGATACTTCTTGACAATCCTGGACCCGGTCTTCTCAGTAGAGTATCCATTAGTGATATACTAGAGGAAACCAAATAGATTGATGAGAGATGGGGAAACTAGTATTTTCCAAAATGTAGTTGGAATTCTGTTTTTGACTCTGATTATGAGGTTTTGGTTTCATTGCAGGTTTTAATGTCAACCACCTGGACATTGCACCCCGCTATGCCAGCATTCTCATGGGGATCTCCAATGGAGTGGGAACTCTGTCTGGAATGGTCTGTCCCCTCATCGTTGGTGCAATGACCAAGCACAAGGTAATGGTGTCCTTTGTGGCTGTGGGTTACAGTATCAGAGGACTGAAGCACTGCACAGACTTGAGATCTCAAAGCCCTATCCAGCCTGTAAATGTGTGTGTCGTTGACCTTAACTGAGTCAGTTGAACTTCTTTTCTTTCCACTCTCTCTCCCTCCCTCCCCCTTCCTTTCTTACTGCTCCTCCCCCTCCCCCTTTAAAAAAAATCACTGTTTATTGATGGCACCAGGCCTACTTGTTGTTTGGTTCTGTGTTTTCTCAACTGAGAAGTAAAAGTTTGGGGGAGAAGGGTGAAGGCTGTAGAGACTGCTTAGAGACACAAAGAAGAAACTGAAGCAATCCAGTCAGGATAAATGTGTTACCCAAGATTGTTTTATAATTCTGATTAAACTTTATAGCCTATTTCCATATATCGTTTAGCATGTTCCAGTATAAAAATATTTGTGCTGTTACTTCCATGTTAAGAAGAAAATAAAAAAAACATTAATGATCCTTTCTTAGAATTTACAAGGGTGTGGCACTCAGTTGTTATTGCACCTGTGTACAGACCTGGATCTGTGTTTAGACTTGGGTGAGTGGTGGAGGAGGATCCCAGGAGCCACCTAGAGTCCAGCCGCAGGCCACAGGACTTCTTAATCTCTGTCACTGAAAAGGTTTCAGGATGCTTCTTTCTGCAAATAAGAATTTTTTGAGACCGTGGGATTTTTACTCAAATCTTTTCTTAGCTGGATTGCCTGCTATAAATATAACTTAAAGAAATTCTTCTAGCTTCTTGGAGAAGAAAGTGTTAGGTAACTTTTCTTACTTTGTGATAGAAAAGGAAGGTGGGATTTGAGGATTGTATAGTGAGGATCCGTGTTTTCCCTCTCTGTTCATGAAATGGTAGGATTGGTAACATGACTATTAGGTCTAAGATACTATCTTCCCCTAACTTTAAACACAAAGTGCCATTATTTTTCGATTGACTTTTTTTACACAGAAAATATGATTGTAAATAAGCTATTGGTAGTCAAGGATGAGCACTTTAGTGGCTCCAGTATTGTTGTGTATTCAATGGCAAACGAGAAGGAGTTCACTGATATTCAGAGTGGTGGGTTCCTAAAGCAAGTTTAATTCAGCCTCCTATGTGAGCAGAAACCCCATTTGTATATTTAGAAGATCCGAGCAATGGTGCTGCGTGTATTTTTACACGTTCATTTAAAAATGTATTTTCTAAATTAAAAGCGTGTATTCATTGTAGTCTCTAACTTTCATATTCATTGTAGTCTTAACTTTCATTTTTTAAGTACCTAAATTCTGTTTAGATGCTGGATGCTGCTTCTAACATGTCTTCCCAAGAAGCACAGCATTGCCTTTGGGGTGGGCAGGAGCTTTTGTCCCACTGGAGACCTTCAGAACATACTGTTAATCTCTGTTTTCAGTTAAACACTAACTGGCATTTTGTTTTCTTGTTTAGACCCGGGAGGAATGGCAGAATGTGTTCCTCATAGCTGCCCTGGTGCACTACAGTGGTGTGATCTTCTATGGGGTCTTTGCTTCTGGGGAGAAACAGGAGTGGGCTGACCCAGGGGATCTCTCCGAGGAGAAATGTGGCATCATTGACCATGATGAATTAGCTGAGGAGACAGAACTCAGCCATGAGACTTTTGTGAGTCCCAGAAAGAAGATGTCGTATGGAGCCACCACTCAGAATTGTGAAGTCCAGAAGAAGGATCGGAGAGAACAGAGAGGAGAAACCCTTGATGAGGAAGAGCCCACAGCCTACCAGAATGAAGAGGGAAATCTCTCAGATACATCCTAATGTCTGAGTGGCACTTCTGTCTTCTCCTCACCTTAGAACCAGCGAGTACCCGTACCTATTGCCTTTCCCATAGCCTGGCTTGCCAGAGGGCCAGACGTGAGGACACTGGAGGTAGGAGGGGGAGGAGAGGAGATTTAATAAGCAGTAGAGAAAAGAGAAATATTATCTTGCAGTGATACTTATGGGTACAGAGCTTTCTCTCAGTTAATAAAATAGTTGATAATTTTTTTTTTTGGATTGGCAATTGACCTTTCTCTCAAAGAACTGAACTTATTCAGAAAGGAATGACTAGAAAAATAAGGAGACCGTACCATGTTGTCCAAAGAGACACGGAAGGAAATGTGGATATTTGGCCTAGACAAGAGTGAGCACTGGTTGCTACCACATCACTGAGGGCAGCCACGCAGAGGAAGGTTTCCTATTCCTGATGAAGGCTACCGCTCATGGAGGCCCGATGCTGTGCCACGTGCTTTGTGAACATTCTTATTCAATCTCCACATCCCCTGTGACATACATTTCTTATCCCCATTATACAACTAAGGGAACTAAAGATACAAAGACATTAACCTGCTCATCCTGCCGGGGCCAGTGCTGAGACTGGTGAAGCCCTAAATAGGTGGCAGTTTTAGGGAAGATTTCAGCTCAGTATAGGGAAGACATTTTTATTAATGAAAACCAAAAATGAAATGAGTTGTCTTATGGCTGGTTCCCTATTTTGGCAGGCACAAGGGATGGGAAACATTTGGATTGATGTAGCAGAGGGGATTCAAACATTGTGTAATGGGCTGGATTCAAAGACCCTTAGGGTCCGATATTATCCAAAGAATCGAATAATTCTGTGAATTCATAGTTTTTTTAAATAATAAGGGTCACAGACTATATGAGAAATTTAAGTAGGTTAAAAAAAAAAAAAAAAAAAGCTAAGCAAGACAGCCAAATTTCCAGGAACCCAATGGCCAGAATGGCTGAAAAGAAGTAAACAAGGGTTTGGCTATTAAATTTCAATCCTCCATAATATGTAGTTAATGTCCTAAATTACTTATAAACCTTTAAGAGACTTAATAATTTGAGAAGTAGGCTTATGCATTTTATTACGTAAAATTCTCTTGAAAGAGCATTCTGCTTAAAAAAATTTATGTCTTAGCTTTACATGCTGGTGATTATTTAGGAAATTTGATCAAATTGTACAAAATTATAATTGAAGTATTCACAGTGACTCTATTTGGAATGATATTTAGGGAACCAGGACAATATAGCGGTAGTTATATAAGGAAATAATATAATGAAAACATCTGGGACAACTAGACCCGTAGTTAGTGTTGAAAAATTCATCTTCGATTGTATAAGGCGATATCATGGATACAATGTAGATATATTTAAAAATTTAATGTTGGCATGTAAAGGGTTATTTTAAAATAAAATTATTTTCCTGCTATTGGTTTTGAAAATTTTATTTTTACTTTCAGAAGAAAAATATAATATCATGGAAAAAAATTATAGATGTACTTGTAGTTTATTATTATAAAGTGTTTTTCTAATTTCTCCCATATATATTTCCAGTCCCTAGTTGTACCAGCTCAGTTGTAGTGCATTTTTTAAAAAGAATAATCCTGGAAAAAAAATTGCTTGACTCTTCATTAAATAATATTCTTAATATCATTTGGTATATAATTTATGCTATCATCGGCCATAATTTATGTTATGTTATCATATTCAAAACTCTTTAATGAGTGAATCCATGTAAGTCCCTTAGTGAATCCATATAAGTCCCTTAGAACAGTTTCTGGCATGTTGAAAGTGCCCAATAAATAGCTGTCATCATTATTATCATCTATTAACCTTTTGGGGAATTTTTAGTTGAAAAGAAAGCATGCTATGTCATTTTCATCCATTAATCACAGAGCTTATTGTAAAATTTGTGCTGTTTTCTTAGTAAAAAAAAATTTTGAAATTTATGGTAGCCAATGTTTTATTTTTTTCTTGTGTTAATAAAGTCAAATAACTATATTTTAAAAACTCATGATAATCCTTTAGGTAATATTGTAGATTGTGACAGAGTTGTATTTATTCCATCATTTGAAGTTTTGGTGTCATATGCAGAAATTCCACATTTTGTTCATAACTTGCCCTAATAGTATTTTTTAAAAATGAAGCCCTGAAACATAGTGTTAAAAGTTAGACAACACATTATTTTGTTGTGATGGGTATTTTTCTGTGTAGGTTGCATTGAACAAATAATTACATTTGAACATCAGACAGATGCAGTTTTCAAGTCATTGTGTGTTTTTCTGCAAATGCCTATTTGTAGAGCAACTCTTAGAGACAAACCACGGATTCTAGCAGGAAGGGAAGGGGGCCTGAGGGTGCTAGATCCTTGGGACAAGAAAGGTCTAGTGGTTTTTTCCAAACAATGAATGTTTTGGAGAATCCTGAATATGACAAGAAAAATGATTATTATTCAAGAAAAAATGATCCATCTGTTATCCTTGCCTGGACGTTAAATTCAGCAGGTAAAAATTGGAACCTACTATTTCTATTTTATACTGCATTCTCCCAAACCCCATGAACCCTGTTCTTCTTTCTCTGTTTCTTATCTCAGTTAAACATATCACCCTTTCACTCAAGCTAGAACTCTTAGAGTCATCTTGGACTTTAAAAAAAAAAAAAAGAATTTCTTCTGTATCTTCCCAGCAAAGTTTATTTAATTTTTAATCTGTAGATCCATATCTTACATCACCTTTAGAAAAGTCTCAGCCATTGTTTTAAGACATTGCTTTTGTTGCATTCTCTCTACTCTCTTTCTAGGAGTTCAGTTAAATGCATGCTAGGCTGTATGTAGGTCTTTTACCATCTTGTCTGTGTTTTACAGGCGTTTGCCTCTTTATGTGTCACTCTGAAAATCTTTTTCTGACTTATTTTTCAGTTTTTATTTTTCTGTTCAGCAAGGTCTAATCTGATAAAAATTCATCTGTGATGCTCTTAATTTCAGTTATTGCCTTTTTAGTTCTAGAATTTTATTTAATTATGTGTTTATGTTTCATTTCTGCTATGTCTTTTAAAAAATACTTCCAGTTTTCTGCTGAAAATATTAATCCCATATTTTATTTCCTGGAGCACCATAAGCTAATTGTTTTAAGGGCTGATCAGTGTCAATATCTGGAGACCGTGTAATTCTGTTTCTATTTTCTATTGTTTTTTCTGGTTCTTGTTCATATTATCTGGATCTGTGCCTGGTTGTCTTTGATTGTATCAGACATTGTAGAAAAATTGTTTGCAGAAATAATTTTAGGCTTAAAATAATGCCTTATGTTTTCCTCCAGGGAGGTTTTTGTTTGCTTCTTCCTGGAGCCTGAGGACATTAGCAACCCGGGATCACCTTAGTCCTGTTGCAGGGCCTGAGATATTCTGGGCTGCCCAGATGATGTGAAGCTGGGCTACAGGTTGTGTGAAGGATTTTTGACTTCCAATTCACCCTTACTCCTCGAGAACACCACTTCAGGGTCCCAACACACACTACTATGTTTTTTCCAGGATCCAACTTTTGTCCCCATACCAGGCCATCAAACACATTGCCCAGCCATCAGACCCTGGCTTTATCAAAATTAAAAAATGCTACCTGGAGAAAAGTGGCCTCAAATGTCAGACTTGCTTCTCTGGATTTTCATTTTCTCTCAGATGGTCAGATGGTAGCTTGGTAACTTTTCACTACTGTGTTGGCTTTCCAATGTTTTTGGGTGAAATTAAAATAGAAATGTTTCGGAGTCAGGCTGGAGGAGGAGGCTGGCTGAAAACATGAGGACTGACTGAAAGCTAGGGTTGCTGGATTTAGCATATAAGAAGCAGTTATAATTGCAGTCTCTTTCCCACCAGCTCAACCAAGAAACTTCTCCTCCCCATACATAGTGGAAGATGGGTGGTTATTTTCTGGATGGGGGAACTCTTTTGGACTCAAGAACACCCATCGTAGCTGAACATCAGCTCCAAAAAGTAGAAATTTTAGTCTGTTTTGGTTAGTGATACATCTCAGATACCTAGAACAGTGCCTGGCGTTTAATATCCACTTGGTAAATATTCGTCAAATGAGTGAATGAATGAATAAGCCTTGTTAAACACAGGGAAATTAATTAAAAGTTTGTCTACTGAACACTGAAAATTTCCAGCTGAGTTTTTGGGCTGAGTAACAGAAGACACAGATAAACCCGCCACGACAAAGAGAAAAATTACATTTAGGAAGCTGAATGGGGACAAGTGAGTCTTAACCGACTTCAGCAGAACCAAGTGGAGAAAGAAAGGAGCTGTTTTGTGTTACTGCACCCAGGACAGCTGCAAAGTTGAAGGCACCCACTCCAGGTACCTCTGGAGGACAGAGTGAGGGGAGTGGAGTCAGGCTGGAGGAGGAGGCTGGCTGAAAACATGAGGACTGACTGAAAGCTAGGGTTGCCGGATTTAGCATATAAGAAGCAGTTATTTCAGAGTCTCTTTCCCACCAGCTCAACCAAGAAACTTCTCCTCCCCATACATAGTGGAAGAGCTCTTGATATTTGGGGCTTTCCCCATCAGAACGAACAGATCCCTGCCCAATCACTTCCTAGGGGGCCCAACCCCCCAGCACTGTCCAGGGCAGTAGAAATTCCATTATTCATTCATTCATTCATTCATTCACTTGTTTATTCAACAATTATTTAGCACCTGTAATAAACACCTCAATTTTTGAGCACTTGTAATGTTCCAGGCGATAGGGATAGAAAAAGGTGAACAAAATAAGTTTCTGCTCTTATGGAGCTTACATTCTAGAGGGTGGATGCAAAACATAAGGCTGCTGATGAGTACAGGGTGGTTATTTTCTGGATGGGGGAACTCTTTTGGACTCAAGAACACCCATCGTAGCTGAACATCAGCTCCAAAAAGTAGAAATTTTAGTCTGTTTTGGTTAGCGATACATCTCAGATACCTAGAACAGTGCCTGGCATTTAATATCCACTTGGTAAATATTCATCAAATGAGTGAATGAATGAGTGAATAAGCCTTGTTAAACACAGGGAAATTAATTAAAAGTTTGCCTACTGAACACTGAAAATTTCCAGCTGAGTTTTTGGGCTGAACTTCTGAAATGCTGCCCTCAGGCTCATATCCTCCAGGCAGGAGAGAAGAGGATTCACAGGGTGAGGGCGGGAATTCTCACACTAAGAAAAAGAGCTTGCAGCTCTTGATATTTGGGGCTTTCCCCATCAGAACGAACAGATCCCTGCCCAATCACTTCCTAGAGGGCCCAACCCCCCAGCACTGTCCAGGGCAGTAGAAATTCCATTATTCATTCATTCATTCACTTATTTATTCAACAATTATTTAGCACCTGTAATAAACACCTCAATTTTTGAGCACTTGTAATGTTCCAGGCAGTAGGGATAGAAAAAGGTGAACAAAATAAGTTTCTGCTCTTATGGAGCTTACATTCTAGAGGGTGGATGCAAAACATAAGGCTGCTGATGAGTACAACCAGGACATAGTATGTCAGAGAGTGGTAAGTGCTAAGAACGAACATAAAACAGGGCCGGGGGGATAGGGAGTGTGCAGGTTTGTGTGTCATGTCAAGTGTTCAAGGATGAAGTGACCTTTAAGCAGAGAACTGAAGGCAGTGAGGGAGTAAGTCAAGAGCATTTTGGGGCAAAGTGTTCCAGGCAGAAGAAAGAGCAAGTACAAAGGCCCCGAAGTGGGTACATGCTGGGGGTCTTTGAAGAACACCGAGTCCTTACAGTGGTCAGATTCTGGACATATTTTGAAGGAAGAGGGAACATTTATTGAGAGGCAGAAGGCTGGGGAAGATCAGGATTGGTGGGGGAAGAAATCAGGAAATTTGGACTTGTTCGACTTTGGAGTTTTACATGCCTATTGATATGGAAGTGGCAGGGGCAGGTGGGCAGTGGAGTGCAGCCTGGAATCCAGCGCAGAATTCAGAGCTGGAGCTGTGCACTTGCGAGTCATCGTCACATCACATAGTTGGTGCTTAAAGCCACAAGGCCAGATGAGATCATCAAGATCCCAGTGTAGAGAAGGACATGACGGAGGCCTGGGGGCCTGCATCATAGACAGATCAGGAAGAAGGGAAGAGATGAGCAGGAGAAAGGGAAAAAGTGAAGAGGGCGTGGGATGGGGTGGCGCCCAGACAGAGTGGCCTCCTGTGGCCAATGAAGCACGTATGGCACTTAGGAAAGAATGATCAGTTGTGTCAAATCTCCCATTAGGTCAAGTAAGATGAGGACGGTTTGGATTTAGCAACATGGAGATCACTGTTAACTTTGACAAGAGGAGTTTCAATGCAGTGGTGACGACACAACCCTGAATGGAGCGTGTTCAGGAGAGGGTGAGCTTGTCCTTGTCTCCCTCTTACTTATGAACAGACAGCAGAGGATCATTCGGGAAACTTCCCAAGTGAAAAACAGAGACCAACACGAACAGGAAGAAAGGTCCTTGGAGGAAACCAGACACCACAGGGAAGAAAATAAACCTGAATTTAAAAGAGAAGAAAAGATACTGCATGCTTGAGACCAAAATAGAGTTCCACTTTCAAGCAAAAATGAAATATCCAGAGAAGAAACAGCCTGATGGGGCTAGATAGAATCTTGCATCTGGGAGGTCAGTTAAAATGCGATTACAACAAGTTAGAAATGAGGGCCTAGAGCAGGATTCAGGCAATGGAAATGGGGAAGAGAGGGTACTTACAGAAAACTTAAAAAAATATATATATATATACACATATTTTAAAAATGTAATACTGTATATGCTCCTTGTAGAAAAGTATCAAAATATAGAACAATGTATTGAAGGGAATAAAAATGACCCCACAGCAGATTTAATTTCTCTTAACATTCAGGCACATACACCTACTGTCTTTTCTCTACATGTATGTATTTTTTAACAAAATTGGGATCATACTGTGTATGCAGTTTTATATCCTGCTTTTTGCAATAAAGCCAAATAATAAATTCCCGTGTCTTTAAATATTCTTCGAGAACATGATTTGTAAAAATGCACTGAAATATAATTTACATATAGTAAATTGCACAAACCTTAGTTTTACAGCTTAATTAATGTTACCTATGCATACATACATCTGTGTAACCACTCCCCAGGGGTAACCACTATTCTCAAACTATCATCGTAAATTGATTTTGCTTGTTCTTGGGTTTTATGTAAATGGATCATAGAAAAGTCAATTCTTGTGAATCCTACTTCTTTCCCTCAGTATTTTAAAAATCGGTTTATGTTATTGTGTGTATCAGTAGTTTGTTTTTTATTGGTGTGTAATATTACATTGTATGGATATACCAAGATTTGTTTATCCATTCTCATGTTGATGGCCATTTGGGTTGTTTCAATTATTTGGGGGAGGGGAGTCTATTATGAATAAAGTTTTTATAAATATTCTTGTCTTTTTGTGGACATATGTTTTTATTTTTCTGGGACTGGAATCTCTGGGTCATAGGGTAGATGTGTGTTTAACTTTATAATAAAGTGCCAAACAATTTTCTATAGTGGTTGCACCAATTTACTTTCCTACCATTTATGAATATGAGTTCTAGTTGCTCCACAGCCTCACCAATGAGAATGTAATTTTTTTTTTTCCTTTTTGTCTTTTTTTTCCGTGTCCGGCAATGGATCGCAACCCTCAGTGTCACGCCCGTACCGGACCGGGACCGGCAACGGGATCGCAACCCTCGGTGTTGCGTCTGCACCTCGCTCAGCCAGTGAGCGGGAACCGGTCTGTATGTGGGATCCGAACCCTCGGCGGGAGCCCCGCCACACTCCCAAGCGGCGCACTGTAGCAGTGCGCCACCAGGCCGGCCCGAGAGAATGTAATTTTTAATGACTGATGGTATCATTTCATATTATGTGCTTAGACCAGCTGCTAGATGTTTAGATGTCAGTCAATAGGTGTTTTAGGCAGTTTCTAAATTTTCACTTTGATAAATAATAGTGATGCTATCTTTGATTATAAACCCTTGACTTCATTTTAAGATATATTTTCTTTTTTTTTCTATTGGTGGTTGGCCGGTATGGGGACGCAAACCTGTGACCTTGGTGTTATAAGGAGTAAGAGGTATTTTCAAGAGAAAATTAACTGGATGTTCTGCTTCTATATTACATATCATCCAGCAAGTAACTGGTTAAATTTATTTGCAACAATAACAGAACAGATACTGCAAAAAGTGCTGCCCGAAAACACATTTCAAGCTGGCTTTGAATTGCATTTTGTTCATAGTTACATCTGGAGTGGCTGAGGTCTAAAATTTCAAGCAGAAGAATATCCCAATGTAACAGCATCTCTCCGTCTCTTCCTCTTCATCTCTCCCCTCCTTTACCTCCCTCCCTTCCTCTCTCCTACGTTTTGTCTCTGTCCATCTCTCTCCACATGCACATATCCACTCATGATGTCTAAATTTTGAAATAAAGTTTGAGTTAAGCCAAATAACTAACACATACCACTAACGTGAGAGAACGTCGACCTTTCAGCCATTGCATGGCAGCATCTGTACAAACGTGGTGACCTTTCAGCCATTGCATGGCAGCATCTGTACAAACGCGGTGACCTTTCAGCCATTGCATGGCAGCATCTGTACAAACGCGGTGGCCTGGCTTGACAGGAGCTGCCAGGGGACCCACTTCCCTTTCCTCCTCAGCGTTCCCCAGGGGACAAATGGCACCACCCTTTAGCCAGGGCTTGTGGCGGAGCAGAACTCACCTTCCTTATCAAAACTGGGAAACAAGTCAGGCACAGAAAGAGAAATACCACATGTCCTCACTTATTTGTGGGAGCTAAAAATAAATAAATAAATAAATAAATATGCCAACAAATAGGGGGCAGGGAGGAAGAGACAACAATCACAATTCCTTGAACTTGTTAAGACAAGTGAACAGATATGATGTTGGGCGGGAGGGGAGAGTGGGAAGGGGGAGGGTGGGTTTGGTAAAGGGACATGAAAATCAACTACATTGTATGTTAATAAAATAAAAAAAAAAAACCCGCAAAAAACAACAACAAAAAAGACTGGGGGAGGAGGCAGAGCTTTGCTGGTGAGGCTCCTGCTTAGCCCCACAGTTCATTCAGAGACAGCGGGATGGGGAAGGACAGGTGACCATAGTCAGATCCTGAAGCCAGATCCTGAAGCCGGATCAGCCTCTGTTGTCCTGGACGGGGTTGGGGTGGGAGTAGCTCCCCAAATGCCTTGAGCTGAGACCCTCAGAATTCTCAATTGAGGGTCCATGGGTGGGGTCCCCAGAACACCCTCAGGAAATATGAATTAATATAAGTGTAAATGTTCATTTTATTTCCTGGGGAGAGGATCAGTCTATATTGTATATCTGTCATCATCTTCTCAACGGTGCCCACGATCTGAAAGAGGCTCAGATTTGCCCAGAATGGGCTCCAGATAGGGTACTAAGCTGAGGACAACGTAGCGATGACGGAGCAGCTTCATAGTCGCTGCCTGAGAGGCCCTTTGTGGAAGCCTGATTCTTTGGCTCAAGCCGCTGGCTTTCTCGTCTCTTCTTTTTTCCCCCCTCATCTAACTTCCTTTGATTATTCCGTATCATATTTCCCCTGCTTCCTTCATTCATGTGGATTCTTATTCTTTTCCTTGTCTTTCTCCACACCTCCCTTCTTCTTTCTCTAAGGCAATAGATTAACTGGGGGAGTTTGGTGTGCAGTGGTGGGGCAGTCAGCTAGATCAGAATTTTTTCAATTTATTTCTCTATCATCTTTTCCCCAACATTCCAGGTAGTGACTATAAGATATTGGAATTAAATAGATCAACTCATTTTGAAAGCACTTGCATAGTTTCCTCCCTTCCTTATAACGTCTGACTGTAATATGTAATCAATCATGATGATGAATACTGCAGGAAGATAACGTTAACATCCTTGAGAAATTAAGGGAAAATACTATGAGGCACCGTGAATAAGTAGCCATAGAGGCTGGTTAAACATTACTATGCACAGCAAAAGCAAGCATTTTGGCTTTTACTAATTACCATTTTTTTTCCCTACAAAGTAATTTTTTATACTGTAAGACTGCTGGTTATTTTAAAGTTGTTTCCAAGATTGCATGTTCAAAGATCACCTTTTAATCTCTCAGACTTTTAAGAATGATGTAATGCTTCCTTGATTATTTCAGCATAACACAGTATCAAAACACCACAGTTTAGAATTCACAGATACTTCCTTTTTAATCTTCTTTAGGAACACATTTCATAATGAGATCTGGCCTAAAATGTGATCCTGGTTTTTATCAGAATTTTTTTGTTGTTGTTGTATTGTAAGCTGAAATGGGGTAAAGAGTTGGGCAGACGACATGGTCTCACTGGCGTTGATGCCAGCTGTGGACTGGGCACCCTGGTTCTCCACATGACCTCTCACCCCTGATCGGCTAGAGCTGGTTTCTTTACAGGGTGGACTGAGAGCAGCGTTATAAAGAGGAGAGGATGGAAGTTGCAGGTTTCTTGAGGCTAAGTCTCAGATGTCCCACAATATCACTTCTTCCACATTTTCTTGGTCACAGGGCTAGGCCCAGTTCAAGGAGAGGGAAAATAGCCTTCACCTCTTCAAGAGAGGAGCCGCAAGGTCACGCTGCAAAGGAACATCCATATAGGGATGGAGAGATTGTCGTGGTCATCCTTGCAAACTATCAACCACAGCTTCTCATCACAATTAACCACATATTTACTGTGGTTAATTCTTTACGTATTCTTCAATCAACCACATATTTACTGTGGCCTACAAGTCCCCACCTCATCTGCTGCCTGCTTTCCTGTTCAGTCCTGCATTGTTCCATCTTCCTTTTGCTCTCTGGCCCCTTCCTGTTGCTCAGACCTACCCACTTGTTGTCCCCTCTGGACAGCTCCTTCCTCACATCTGTGCTTCTTCTCACATTCAGGTCTCAATTAAATGTCACTTCCTCAGAATGTTAAAGTTGCCCCTTTCATTTTCTAAGCTGCTTTTTATTACTGTTTATACTTTTATCTGTTTAATTTATCAGTCTCTGAAACTACTTCATTTAAAAAATATATATGCTTATTCCTTATTTTCCCACCAGGATGTAAGTTCTATGAGAGCTAGGGCTTTGTCTTTCTTGTCTATTCCTTTAAGTACAGGGATTGAAATAGGCCTACAATAATGGTTCTCAATGTGGGCTACACTGTAGAGCCATCTGGAGGGTGGGTTGGTGCCCAGGATATACTCCCAACAACGGGTGGTGCTAAATGATCCCAAAGAACAGCCAAGGTTAAAAACCACTGGCTTCACCTGAGAAACTCCATTGACAAGATGCAACCAGGAGTGGGTCTTAAAGAGAAGGTATGCTTTCAAGAGGTGGAGGAAGGAGGGTGGGCATAGGAGAAGCAAAGGGGAAAGGAAATGGACTTTGCAGAATGAACAATGCTACGAACAGGCCTGTAAACTTGATTCAATAAGTAGTTGGTATATTGACTATTCTTTCTGAATTTTCCAAGCTAGTTCTGATTTGAAATGTTTTATTCCATTTTCCACTTAAGCCAACAAAACATCTCTTAACATTTCAGCATCTAAACTCCATTTCCAAGGCAGAAGCAACAGAAAAGCCATAGTCAAATGGCAAATCTTTGTTTTTGCTTCAGAAAATATATGCCCTGATATGGGAAATGTCTCAAGGAAGCCATATAGATTCTTAGGTAGGGCATCGAAGTGATGAGAGTGGTGTCTTATAACTGGTCTGTGAGAGCAGAATGGAGATTAGAGACAGGAAAAGGAAAGAGGTAGGGGCCCCAGCCAGGTTGGTGCATTTATCCAGGTGAAGTGGACAAGGGTCATGGTGATGTGGACATAATCAAGAGTAGATGTGAGAGGCATTCGGAAGAAAGAAGCAAGTCACAACCCATCATGATAGTTCAGTAGCGTCACAGCTATAAGAGAAGGGTGACCTAACTCTTCTGGGTTAAGTTGTTCTGGGTGAACATTAACATTGATCAGTGAAACAAAATTAATCTCACTTGGTGCTGTGTGTTACTTGAGGGGAGAAGAGTATCAGGACAAAGAGCAGAGGGAGAAAGCCATTTTCATGGCACCAGTTTCCAAAAGCCTAAATCCTTTTTTTTAAACTTAAATATAATTTACATACCATAAAATTCACTTTTTTAAGGTGTACAATTTAGTGGTTTTTAGTATATTCACACGATTGTACAACCAACATCACTATCTACTCCAGAATATTTTTATCCCTCCAATAAGAAACCCTATACCTGTGAGCAGTCACTCCCTAGTCCTCCTCTCCCACCCCCTGGCAACCACTAATCTACTTTCTGTCTCTATGGATTTGCCTATTGTGAACATTTCATATAAATGAGATTATATAATACATGGCCTTTTGTGTCTGGCTTCTTTCATTTAGCAATTTTTCAATGTTCATCCATATTGTTGCATGTATCAGTACTTTATCCCTTTTTAGGGTTGAATAATATGCCACTGTATGGATATACCACACTTTGTTTATCTATTCATCAGTTAATGAGCATTTGGATTATTTTCATTTTTTGGCTGTAATAAAATAATGCTTAAGTCCTCAGAAGATAGCTTTCACTTCTACTTCATGAGCCACTTTCAGTAGTTCAAGAATACTACTAGAAACATCTTATTGGCTCACACAGTTGTTAGAATGATGCCATTAACATGAAAGATCGTGCCATTCCTTTTTCTCAAAACCCTCCAGTGTCTGCCTTTTCACTCAGTAAAAGCCGACCCTGAACACAAACTCCAAGGCCCTCTTCAACTTGCTCTCCTGACTGCGTCTTCTGGTCCTGTCCTCTGTCTCAGCTGCACTGGGCTTCTTGCTGATGCTCAAACACCTGGACATGCCCCCGTCTCAGGGACTTGTTCCCTCATTTGCCCTTCTCCTCCCAGGGATCTCAACAGATTGCTCTGTCACCTCCTTCAGGTCTGTCCCCAAATATCACCTTCCCAGACCTTTTCTACCTTCACTATTGAAAAGAACACACCACACTTCCATTGTGCTTTGCACATGCCATCTCCCTTCCTGTTTTTGTTTCCCTTAGAACTTATTCTATCCATATATTTCACTTACTTATCTTGCTTATTGTCTGTCTTCACCATTAGAAAGCAAACTCCACGAGGGTAGGAATTTTTGTGTGTTTCATTCACTGCTATATCCTCATCATCTAGCGAGTGTCCGGCAGATAATAGGTGTTCATTAAATGTATGTTGAATGAATGCATGAACATGCTTTAAATTAAGCTGGCAGGCTATCTAAAACATCAAATATCTTTGTTTTGGGCTAGAAGTGTAGCCAGGCAGCATGAAAGTCTGTTTAACTCATGTGGATAATAAGTGCTAATGAGTGTTAGTCTTTGATCACCCTCATTAGTTTAGAAAAAAATACAGGAATTATCACTTCATGAGTTTACTGTATTTGGTAGAAAAAACTTTGGAAACTTGGGATCTATGTGGGGGAGTTTGTGGGGGATAGGAGGGAGGTGCCTAATGGTAAGAAGTCTTGGAACAACTACTCTAAACAGCTGTCTAAGAGGGTCTTGGTTAGAGCAGTTGGTTAATTACTGAGAAATTCCAGGAAAAAAACAAAACGAAACCCTGCATTCTAAATAAACGCTTATCAGCACATACCATTTGACTGATCTGTTCAAAGGTTCTGGTTGCAACTCATTTTGGCAGCACTTATATGAAACTGAGGCAGCAGTAGGTGACAAAGGTTTTATTTATCTCCTGCTATTATCTATTGACTTTTAAGGGGCCCAGTAAGGAAGAGCAGCAGATTAGCTAATCCATCAGAAAGGGTGAAGCAATGTCTTGGGAGCCCCAAGCTTCCCGTCAGCAGTCTCAGATCTCCCAAGCCAATCGGAGTCACAAGCTCCTACCGAGAGAAACAATCTCAAGGAACCCTCTCATGGTGTGGTCATGTGAACTGAGGCCTAAAGAGGGGAAGGAACGTGTTCAAAGCCACACTGTTAAATAAGAATCTGGCCAAAGTGAAATGAAACTACTAATTTGAGAGAGTTCATATTAATTGTGCTCTGATTGAACCAGCCACTTTCTGTATATTTCATCACCTCCTCAATACTGCAACGCTGTGGGACAGGTACTGTTTTTTCCATTTTATAGTCAAAAGACCTGAGACTCACAGAGACTAAGTGACTTGCCTAAGGTTCCAAGTAAATGGCAGAGCCAGGATTCAAACCCAATTATCTTTGACTGAAAATCTTTGATCTCTTTCTCTGAATTATGATGTCTCCAAGTGGGAAAATCTCCTTCTCTAAAGGTCTCATAGTTTCTGTCCCTTGACATTCACAAACAATAATGAAGATGAAAATAATTGTAATAATGATAATGATAATATATATTTACTGGGAGCCTACCAGTAATAGCAGGCATTATTCTGGGAACACACAAGTGAATAAAAGAAAGAAAAATTCCTGCCCTTGTGGGGGAATAAAGACAATGAACACAATATGTAAGGAATTAATACCGGTTTTTTAGATGGTGTTAATTGTGATGAGGAAAACAAATAGAGCAAGGTAAGTGGGATTGGAAGAACTCAAGAATGCAGCAAGTTTAAACAGGGTAATCAGGGAGGCTTTGTTAAGAAGATAATTCTGGAGCTCCAGTGCAGTGGGACAAATGAGGTTCAGCTCAGCCTCATTCTGGTGCTCAATGGCCACGCCTGCAGCCCAAGCCACATCCCCGATGAGAAGTAAAGCCTTGACCTCTGCTTGGGACCCACATGGGAGGTGAAGGTGCAGACATCTGGAGTGAAACATTTGAGGCATAAAGAAGAGCTAGTGCAAAGGCCCTGAGGTGGAAACATGCCCTGTGGGGTTGAGAAACATGGAGAAGATTACGATGATCAGAGTAAAGGGGGAGAATGGAGGTGCTGAGGCCGGGGAAATGGGGCCCAGATTGTGTGGGGCCTTGGATGCCGCTGTAAAGACTTTGGCTCTTACTCTCAGTGAAATGAGGAAGTCTTCCTAGGGTGCTGGGTGGAGGAGTCCAGTTTATGGATTAAAAGAATCCCTCTGGCTGTTGTGTTGAGGAAAGTAAGGGGCGAGAAAGATGGCTAAAAGACATAGGCATCTACTTCAGTAATCTAGAAGGGATGGCTTAGAACAGGGTGGTGGCAGTGGAGGGGGAGGGAAGGACTGGGCTCTGGATAAGGTTTGCTGAGGGATTTGAGAGACAGAGACCAACCAAGGGTACCTGCAGCTTTTCTACCCGGGCTCTACCACTCTGCCCTGAATGAATCCTCTAAGCAGCAATGCCACAAGAGAATGGTCGGTTCAAGAACCTTCATGATGTGTGTGTCACACATGACAAAGTACTTTACAGTCTGAGGAGAAATCAAAATACTGCAAGTTATTTCATTCAAACAAGCAAGTCTATACAAGTTACAGTGTTTTAAATTCTAAGTAGCAAGAATCGGAATTTAGTGCTGTTATCTCTCGGCTTGATCCGTGATTAGTTACTCAGCCTCTCCGGGACTCAGTAAACCTGTCTGAGCCTTCTATAAAATGGAGATTGTAGTTTTGCTTCCTTAATTGTGAGGTAGTATAAACCTCACAAAAGCGGTGACTTTGTTGGGATTACTGCTCTCTCCAGGCACTTAGAAAGGTGCCTAGCACATAGTAAGTTCACAATAAATAGTTGTGGAGTGACTAAATAAAAGAGAAGGTACTCAAAGACCTTTGGGAAAAATACATCAATCTATGTTAGGTCAATTAATAGTGAACTAAAGCAACTGCTGAGACAAGCAGCTTTGGGGGAGGCCTCAATTAACAGAATAATTACCCTGCTTTGACTCAGCCTGTCATTTCTAGTTGTTCATATAATGGAATAATAAGGACATCTCCTCAGAGTTTCTAGCCTCTAGTGCTTCTATGCAATTTCATAAGCCAACAGCACCTGGACAACTTATGTAAGAACAGCTTGGATGAGCATCCTTTCTAAAATTAAGAACATCTGCTCTTTTGTCAGTCTCGTTAGAGAGTTTCTTTGTACCATGAATCTGATCACTGGTGAAGCTGACAATGAAAATATACAAGGTACACAAAGCCAGGGGGGAACTGAATTGTAATCTGGAGTCAATGAGTCAGTACATGAAGGCACTTAGACCAGTGTCTGGCTATAGCAAATCCTCAAGAACCACTAGCCGTTCTTATTATTACCTGCAGGTTCATTCATTCTTCCCCTTTTCCTTCCCATTTCCCTCCCTCCCTCTCTCCTTCCCTCCTTCCACCCTCCCTTCCTTCTTTCCTTTTTCCTTCGCTAATCCATTCATTTTATAAATGTTTTCGGGTGCCTGTTTTGTGGCAGGTGCTGTGGTACAAGCAGGGGACACAAAGATGAATGAGACACTACCTCTGCTTATGAGATACTCACATGAAACCAATTAGAAAACAATGTGAAAATGACATCTGTCCAACCTGTCTTTTTCCTGACATTATATTAATGCAGCATAAGTGCTTGAGTGCTTGTTCTTAATACACTTTTGAGGTCCCTTTTCTCTTCTTATCAGAATAAGATGGCTCAAGCCTCCTACTCTAAGCTTTTTGGGATTCCTGGTGGCCACTTCTTACTCCAGCTTCTCTCCTGCTCTCCATTTTCACCTTGCTTCTACTTTCTCTGTGCTCTCTCCATATGGATTTATCACAAGCAACCCAAAGCACCACTGACTCAAGGTTACTATGGATAAGAGATTTGTACTGTGTGTTTTGTGTGGATAATGGGAGATGAGGTGCTTGATTTAAACACAGAGTAGGAAAACAACGTCCTATGCAATGTCAGACTTCAGTATACCTTGAAATGTATCAGCCATTTCCCTCAATCCACCATTAGAGATGCTCCTCTTTAGACTTTGGCCAACTGTTGCTCTGTAAATGGAATTCTCTTTGGCTTCCATGATTTTGTTTTGTTTTGTTTTTATAAACTCTCCTCTGGTCCTTCTAGAAACTGGAGTGGGGGTGGGGAGCAAGTGTAGAGATAGGAAGACCAGAATGAAGGCAGAAATCCAGGAAACTGAAGATGGGGATTTGGATTATCAAAAGTGCAGGTGGTAAGAAGTGGGCAGAGAGATTCAGATTTTTTTTGGAGGTAAGGTTGACAGGTTTGCTGACAGATTGGATATGGGGTGTCAGAGAAAGACAGAAGGTCAAGAATAGTGCCAAAATTTTTTGGCCTGAGCAACAGGAAAAATAGAATTAGTAAAGGTAAATAATATTTAATGCAAAATATCTGGAAAACATCTAAAATGTAAGTAAGAGAGCAATAATTGCCCACAATTTCCATAGCCTAAAGATAATCATTGTTAACATTTTGGTGTGTTTTCACCTGGTCATTTTTTCTTCCTTGTTAATTATTCCAGGATTTTATGTATAAATATAAAATATACATATTTTATGTGTATACACATCCATATTTACATATTTCTCCTTTTTTTTTAACAAAAATTTAAGAGAGTGAAAATACTGCTAAGCTCTTTCTGTTAGCAGACAGTATAATGCAGAAAAGTTCCCTGTAGCATTATTTTCTAATATTCTGAGTATTTCCCCATGTTACTAAAAAGTTTTAGAAAAAGTAATTCTTAATAGATGCATGATATACCATGGTATAGCTGTAATATAATGCCTTTTTCTATTTCTCTATTTTTGGACATCTAGGTACTTTCCATTTTGGGGCTATTAAAAATAATGCTGCAATCTTTGCACATAAATACTTCTGTATGTCTCTCATGATGTCCTCACGAGAAATTGCTAAATGTGAAATCACTGGGTCTATATTTTTTAAAGTTAAAGAAAAAATGACTTGATTATTGATCACTTCTCAGCATTATACTTAACACATGGTGGTGATAGCTAAGAGTTTAAGGTCCCCAACAGCAAGCATTGACGCACTCACTTATTCAGTTTCTCTCCAGGCTTTTAAAACCTGTATCTCCTTCTCTTACAACTTTGATTGTATTGAAAAGGCTAACTATTATTAATCTGTGTTAATGAGCATGAAGAGCATTTGAAAGTCACGTAGACGCTGATGATTAGGAAATCTCATCCAATGCAGTGCTCTTTATATCATAAGAGAAGAACTTCCTTTTCTACCAATCCTATGTCAATCTCTTTCACTTTCTGCCCCCTGTTTGGCAGGGCATGGTCCTGGGCTCAATATTAGATATTTCTGAAACTAAGAGCCAAATCTAAAAATAATGAGCATTTTTCTAAACCTATGGCTTCTCCAGCTGCTAAGGATGTCATTTAGGATGATGATAAATATGTGAAACCGAGTAAAACAATTGGGGGGATCCAGATGTGCAGGCATGGAAAAGCATGAGACAAAGTCAATAGGCTTGTGCAGTCGCTGCTGTATTGTCTGGTCTCTGATTCAGCTTTGCAGGGTTGCAGCAAGTGTGGCTATATCATTCTCATGTAATACAGTTAGGTTCATTTGTTACTATTTGTATCCCATTTTGGGTCCCCCTTTTCTCCACCCCCATGCATACACTCATCTTAGTTGATGTTAATTGTTAATTTTTTGGCAGTAAAACATTACATTGATTCTAAGAGTCAAGACTGTCCAAAAGGTATATTCAGACAAGTATCACTCCCCACTTCATCCCTACTACCCCATTCTCCTTTCCTCATTCTTTTCCCACCTCATTCCCACCCACTCCTTGTAGGTAACAATCTCATTTGTTTCTGGATTATCCGTTCTGCATTTCTTTTGCACAAATGAGCAGAAATAGGTATATTTTCTTATATAGCCACCTTTGTTACTTGAAGGGTAGTATATTATATACGCTCGTTTGCACTTTGACTTTTTTTTTTAGCTGGCAATATATCTTGAAGATTATATACCATCAGCCCACAGAATCCTCCTTATTATTTCTTTTATAGCAACATAATACCTCACGTGTGGATATATCATCGTTTATCCAACCAGTCTCCAAATATGGGCACTTAGGTTATTCACTATTTTGCAGTTACAAACAGTGATGCAATAAATCACATATGCATACATATGTGTATATATATTGTATTTTTGGAGGTGTACCTTCAGAATAGATTTCTAAAAGTTCAAAAAGTAAGTGCAAATGTACTTTTGTAATGTATTGTCAAATCTCCTTCCAGAAGAATTTTACCTGTGTGCATTCCCACCAGCAATGTATAAGGGTGTGTTTCTTCAGAGTCTTGTCAACACAAAGTGTGGTAATACTCTTTAATTTTTGTCAGTCTGATAACTAAGAAATGGTACCCCCCCCAAACTCTGCCCTCTGCCCTCAACAAGATTGCCAGTGAGTTCTGTTTGAATGATTCTCCCTGCACTGGGGCCTGGAAACAGCCTCAGGCAGCAAGCTGGAATAATTGTAAGTCTCACCTCATTTATTTCACTTTTCTCAGGGATGATAGTTCTAAATCCTATTATCCAATGTCTAAAAATCATCATTTCTACATATTTTGTCTGGTTTTTCAGTTATTTAAGATGAGAGAATAAAGCCAGTCTCTTTTAATCATGGTTACGGTTCAACATTTATCTGATAAGATTTCCAGATAGAGAGAGGAAATAATCAAAAATTACCAAAGCAACAGAAAAAAATTCTAGAGCTGAATAGACACGTGTTCTTATATTGAAAGGGCCCAGAGAATCCCGAGCAGGGTGAATGCAACCAAATCCACCTGGTGAAATTTCCTAACTAAGAATAAAGAAGGAAAAAAATTAGAAAACTTCTACAGAGGGAGAGAAAAGAAAAGAGAAAGGAAAGCTTTCTCTACAAAAAAAAAAAAAAGAGGAGCTGAGTAGTTAACAGAATTCTCATTGGCAGAATGCTAAAAGGCAATGGGCCAAATTTTCAAAGGCCTGAAAGAATTTGATTTGGAACCTAAAATTCTATAACCAAGGCAAATTAGCGTATGGGTGATAGTAAAAGTTTAAGAGAATATTGTGAACAGCTTAGCAACAAATTTGAAAATTTAAGTTGAAATGGATGATTTTCTTGGAAAAATATTGATTACCCAAATTGACTCAAGAAGATGTAGAAAAATTGAATAGACCAATATTCACAGAAGAAATTGAAAATTAATTTCTATATGTACCTATTAAAAAGGCATCAGGCCTTGAAGTAACTGTAGGAGAATTTTATTGAACTTCAAGGAACAGATGAAAAAATATGAAAAGCTTTCTAACTCATTCAAAGAAACTACCAGACTCTGTTACCAAAGCCAGACAAGGATAGTGTACCAGTGAGGGTGTAGACAGGATACAGAACCCTTGCTGGTTATTGAAAAATGATAAGATAATGGAGAGAATTGGTAACTAGATTGTAAAGCTGTTACCCAGATAACTGAAAGGATAGAAAGAGAACTCTAAGTTATCACAATTATAGCAGCTGCAGAAAGCAGCTTCTACCCCAGGGGGTGAAGGTATAAAGGGAAGAAGTTGGATTTATTAAAATATAGAGGTTTGGGGGGGTCCCATGAACCAAAACTCAGATCTTCTAGGAGGTGCTGCTGGCCCACCTGTTCTGATATCTCTGAGTGGGAGGGGGCATGACAAGGCTGGTTCTGCAAGTGCTGGAAAGTCTCAAACTGGATTCAGCTGCTGCTATGGGGAAATGTTACTGCAGAATGAAGAAGCATCGCTGGGCTGTCAGACACAGGAAATGAAGCGAACAGAAAGATGAGAGCAAGGTGTCAGAGAGGAGCAAATTCTTTCTTCCTCTTCTAGCCTTGCCATCTCTTTTATTAGTTAGAGCCTAATAAGAAGTCATCTGGCGAAGCAGAATTGTAGTTTGCAGAGTTCCAGCCCCAGCATCACATATCAAAGTACAGAAGGGTGATGATGGACTTTGGATGTATTGTCCTTCCAGAACTCATGTGGAAATCTGATCCCCAATGTGGCAGTTTGGGGAGCTGTTTGAGTCGTGGGGGCGGATCTCTCATGAATGGATTAATGCTCGCCCTGGGGTTGGGGGTAGTGAGTGAGTTCTCGCTCTATTAGTCCTGAGAGAGCTGGTTGTTTAAAAGACGCCAGCATCTCTCTCTCTCTCTCTCTCTCTCTCTCTCTCCATGTGATCTCTCCTCTTGCCATATGATCTGCATGTACCCGCCAGTTGCCTGCCACTTTCTGCCATGAGTAGAAGCAGCCTGAGGCCTGCACCAGATGCAGCTGTCCCAGAATCATAAGCCAAATAGATCTCTGTTCTTTGCAAATTACCCAGTCTCAGGTATTTCTGTTATAGTAACACAAAATGGACTAGTACAGAAAGTTGGTACTGAGGAGTGGGGTGTTGTTATACAGATACCTGGAAATGTGGAAGCAGCTTTGGAACTGGGAAATAGGCAAAGGTCGGAGGAGTTTGGAGGATTTAGAAGACAAAAAGATGAAAGAAAGTTTGGAACATTTTAGAGTTAAAGGGTAAAATGGTTGTGACCAGAATGTTGATAGATATGTGGACAGTAAAGGCCATGCTGATGATGAGGTCTCAGACACAAATGAGGAACTTATCAGGAATTGGACAAAAAAATCACCCTTGCTATGCCATAGCAAGGAACTTGGTTGCATTGTGTCCATGCCCTAGGACTTTAAAGAAGGTGGGACTTAAGAGTTGTGTTTGGTGGAAGAAATTTCTAAGCAGCAAAGCATTAAAGAAGCTGCATGGCTACTTGCAACAGCCTATGCTGAGTTATGCCAGCAAAGGCATGACATAAAGCCAGAATTTAAAAGGGAAGCAGAGCATAAAGATTTGGAAAAATTTCAGCCTGGCCATGTGGTAGAGAAGCAGAGAGCATGCAGAGGTGCAGCCCAGTGACCATTAGCTAAGAAGATCAGTACAAAGGAAAGGGATTATCAAGAGAGAGAAGGAGAAAAAGGCCCTGAAGACATTGCAGAATCTTCTGGGGCCAACCCTTCCACTTCAGGCCCCAAGGCCTAGGGAGACAGAATGGTCTTGGGGAACAGGCTGGAAGCACCCTCCACAGGCTCACTGCCCAGGGCCACCTTGGGATGCTGTTCCTTAAGCCAGCACCCCAGCTGCTTTGGCTGCTCAATCTGTGGCTAAATGGGCCACAGGTGTGGCTCGACCTGCAGCTTTGGAAAATACAAGCTGGAAGCCTTAGTGGCGTCCACATGGTGTTAGGTCTGCAGGCTCACAGAATACCAGAGCTGTGGAGACATGAGAACCTCCACCCTGATTTCAGAGGATGTATGGAAAAGCCTGGGTACCCAGGGAGAGATCTGTCACAGGGACAGAGTCATGGCATAGAGCCTTCACTAGAGCAATGCCAAGTGGAAACGTGAGATCAGAGTTGCAGCAGAGAAACCCCATTAGCACCACGTCTAGTGGAGCTGTGAGAGTGGGACTGCCATGGAGACCCCAGACCTGTGGAGCTACCACTGTGCAATGCTAGCCTGTGAGAGCTAAAGCATCACCTGAGACCAGGAAAGCCATAGGAGTGGAGCTGCCAGAGGACGTGGGGACCCAACCCCCACACCAGCATGCAGAGGACATCAAACATGAAGTTAAGATACATGATTCACTACCTTTGAGATTTAATGCCTGCCCTGCTGGATTTTGGACTTGCTTAGGACCTGTTACCCCTTTCTTTTGACCTGTTTCTCCCTTTTTGAATGGGAATATGTACCCTATTTGGTCTCATCACTGCATCTTGGAAGTAGATAACTTGTTTCTTTGTTTTTTTTTTCCTTTTTGTCTTTTTTCGTGACCAGTAACGGGATCGCAACTCTCAGTGTCACGCCCGTACTGCGCTCAACCAGTGAGCAGACCGGTCTCTATATGGGATCCGAACCCTCGGCGGGAGCGCCACCGCGCTCCCAAGCGCTGCACTACCGAGTGCGCCACCGGGCTGGCCCTAGATAACTTGTTTTTAATTCACACATGGAACTTTGAACTTTGGACTTTTGAGTTGAAATAAGTTAGGGCTTTGGGGATGAAATGAATGTATTTGAATGTGAAAAGAACATGAATTTTGGGGGGCCAGGGGCAGAATGTAGTGGATTGAATTATGTCCCCCCCAGAACTCACTGAAGCTTGAATTGTGTCCCTCAAGTTTTATGTATTAGAAACTTAGCCCCCAGTGTGACTGTAAAGAGGGTGGGAAATCTTATGGTAATTGAAAGGTGGGATCCTGAAGAGGTGATTGGATTGTAGGACCTTGCAGTAGTCAATGGATTAAAAATGGTGGTCAGGGGTGTGGTTCTGACGGCTTTAAAAGGAGCAGAGAGTCTGTCTCTCTTGCTCTCTCTGCTTCCACCATCTTGCAATGTGAGACCCTGGGTCATTGTTGCCACCACCAAATGTGTTCCTTGGACTTTGGACTTCCCAGCCTCAGAAACTGTAAGCAATAATTTCTGTTTTCTTTATAAATTACCCAGTTCCATGTATTTTATTATAAGCGACAAAAATGGACTAATGCAGGTGGGCTTAGAGCCGAGAGACAATAACTTAACAACTATCACGGAGAGCACACACACAAAAGAAAATTTATTCCCATCCCATTTATAAATGGATGAAAATAATCTTAAATAAAACATTAGCATAAAAATTGAATTTTTTTGCCCCCCAAAAGGCACTATATACAAATTTAAGAAATGTGTGACTGATTAGGGAGAATGATTTTGCAACATAGTTAACAGATATTTAGCCTCGATAACCTTTTCCAATATTAAAAACAATCTATACATATTGATTTAGATCTTTTAGTTATTTATTGGCTATGTACTATGAGCCAGGCACAAGGCTAGATCTTTGCAGACATGATTTAGTTCTCAAAACTACCCTATGGAGTTGATATTATTATTCCTATCTGACAGATAGAAAACTGAGACTTAGAAAGCATTAAAAAAATTCCTTAATTTCTTACAGTTTCTAAGTGGGGCCAAAATTTAATACCAACTTTGTTTGACTTCAGAACTCTTTCCCATGCCCTTTCCTCTTCCTTGTGCTAAATTAGTTTACCTTGAACATTTCTAAAATTGTGCTCTTATCTCACATAGAATATTCCCTGACCTTATCTTTTATGCAATGGTCCAATAGAGTATTATGCCTTGAAACCACCAACAGCACAATGAAAGGATAAATGCATTATGTGGATAGGCTAATGTCAGTGAGTCTACAAATATTTATTCTAAGTGAAGGGAGAGGGATAACTTATCACATCCATTCACAATTAAACATTTGGCAAAACAGTAGCTAGTTGAGAAATTTGAAGTTGGCCAGTTCACTGATTTGGTGCATGTTGTTGTCAAAATTATTCATCAGCTTAGCTTCACATTGACAAGCAATTATTTCTCCAGGGCCAACTGAATTTCATGACCCAAACACATAGGAAACTCTTAGGCATGGATTTTATCTATCAAAGGATGACTCCAAACTAACTCTTGATTAGGATAATGGGGTGGACAGAAAGAAAGAAGGTCCTAGAAATTGAAAAATCTTTCTTTAGATAAAAACCTATGGCTCCCGTTTTTCATCTTATCTTTAGCCAAAAATCTGAACATATTTGCAATTAAAGAGCTAAATTGATAGTTTTAAGTTACTTTTTAAAAAAAGACTATTTTTAAGAGCAGTTTTAGGTTCACAGCAACATTGAAAGGAAAGTTCCCACATATCCCCTGTCCACACACATGTATAGCTTTCCCCATTATCAACAGCCCCCACCAGCGTGGTGCATTTGTTACAACTGATGACCCTGCATTGACACATCCTCATCTCTCAAAGTTTGTAGGTGACATTAGGGTTCACTCATGGTGTTGTCCATTCTATGAGTTTGGACAAATGCATAATGATATGTGTTCACTATTACAGGATCATACAGAATATTTTCAGGGTTACATTTCTTTTCATTTATTTCCTGTGGTACTGCTAAATTATGACTACTGTTACTTTTTTGGTATGGGATTGTTATCACCTCTTGGGCTTGTCCTTCTCATACCCCTTGTCCGATTCCTCTCTCCTCTGTCTGTCCTTGTAACATTGGCATTTTTCTTTCTATCCAAGGCCTTCTCTGCTGGTCTCATCTACTCCTATGGCTCCAATTACCACTGGTGTAAAGAAGATATCTATGTTATTTAGGGAAACTTTGGCTGTAAATATCAGAGTCCCCAGTAATGGCCTAACAATGATGATATTTAAGTATCTCAGATAATAATGTTTGAAAATAGTCTGTTCCAGGGTTGATTCAGGGGCTCAGAGATGTCACTAAGTCCTTAGGCTTCTCTTGCCTTTCAGCTCTGCCATTCGCAGAAATGTCTCAGAGTTTCAAGATGGCAGCTGAAACTACACAACCCTGGTTCTCACGTAACATATTTAAAGAGGAAAGGAAGGCAATTTTGAAGGTAGAAGAGCTCTTTCTTTTCATGCTGCTCTTTGTTTTATCAGGGAGGAAAATCCTTCCTAGAAGTTCCCCAGCGCACTTCCCTTGCCTTAGAAATGGATCTTATATGCAACCTCAACCAATTAGTGACGAAGAGAAATTGGGTTAACATGGTTGACCTAACCAATTCTTATTCATTGCATGAACTGAGTACATCACTGCCTAAACAGAACTGGGGTTCTGTTAGCAAAGAAGATGGGAGAAATGGTTGTACGATGGTTAATCAGTAGTATCAATCATAGCACCCAAAAATCAGTGTCTCCAACTCAGATCTACTTCATGAAGTTTAGACCCATTTATGCAAATGCCTACAAAACATCTAAGACCCCTCAGATTCCATGAACTCACTGTCTTCCCTGAAAGTCCTCTGCCTAAATGCTGGGGCCCCTCCATACCACACGCACAAACCTGTTCTTTCTGCTTTAATGACATGAATGACATTGCCATTCATCCAGTTGCCCAACACAGAAACCCAGGTGCAATCCTTGATATCACCTATCCCTTAACCTTCACATTTATTCAGTAACAAATTCCTATCCAATGCATCTTCTAAATATAACTCAGATCTTTGGACTTCTCTTTGTCTCCCTTCCACAAAAGCAAGCCAATTCACCAAATGATTGACTTACCAATGAACCAACTCATGTAAATAGTATTTACAGAATTTACTGATTATAGTTTTAACGTCATTAATAGAACTATTTATCAGTATTAATAGAAATTTTGAATTTTAGTTACTAATTAGCAAATTCTCTTAGTCTGGGATCCCTAAAGAGTATGAAGCAAAACTTACATGCTATTGCTTATTACAGAGAAGGATGCAATCCTACAGAAGGAAGAGGGAGGGGAAAAGGTAATAAGGCAGAGAAGGAGAGAAAGTAATACAAGTTAGTATGTTGCCGTGCTTAGGCAGACCTTCTTAAGAAAAGGTTTTTAGCTAATGTAAAACATCTCCTGAGTGGTCACGTAGAATCACTGCTTCTCAGAACAGTCCACTGTGAAAGGACAACAATATAGGCAAGAAATTGATCTGCATGCATGTTTGCATTTTCCACCTCACTGGTGAAAGCCTGCCCTGCAAGGCATTGAGTCTTTTTCACTTGCTGGTTGTAGTACCATTGGCTAGGAAAACCTGAGACTCCATAGGGCTCAGTCAGGTTGAAGGCACACACAGGACCCACTGCAGCACCATGTCTCTGGCCAGACCTCAATCCTAAGGAGCCTGAGAAAACTGGAGCCATTAGGATATGAGGTGATGGTGGCAGCAGCTGGGATGTGAGCCATCTGTGGGATTGCTCCAGCCTGGGAAGAAAGGCAAGTGGCCAAGGCTGGAGAGTATATGGGGATTAGATCTGGAGTGTGACACAGCTTGAGTCCAACACAAAAAATAAGAGTCATACTCTGCATGAGAAATGAATGAAAGAATTAAGTACTTTCAAAGTACTTAAAAATTGAAAAAAATTAAAAAAACGCAGGGCAATTCTTTTAATTACTTTTGATATATTTCTGGATATTTTTGAATATCATTTCTACTTTTTAAAAATTTATTTTTTTGTCTGTTTTCCTTTCACCAGTCTCTCAAAGATCAGCTATCATTTGGTATTCCTAAAATTAAAACATTTAAATTTATATTTACTTCTCCATGGATTAAAGACCTGTATTTGAAAAGAAAAACTTTGAAATTATTGGCTTAAAATACAGGAAAATGTTTTTATGATTCCATGTAGGACAGGATTCTTAATCAGAAGACAAAACACAATTCATTGGCAGAAAAGATTGACATTAAAATGTTTAAATTCTGTGCATCAGAGTTAAAAGACAGCCCAGAGACTGGGAGAAGATATTGACAATACATATAACTAAAAAGGCTTAAGATCTCCAAAATATAAAGAACAGCTGAAAATTAACAAAAGAGCCAAACAGCCCAGTAAAATGGGGAAAGAACATAAAGAGGCAAATCATAGTGGAAAAACTGAATGGCGAATAACCCTAACCAATAATCAAAGAAATGCATTTAAAATGATAACGAGATACCATTGCATATCCATCATACTGACCAAAAACCTGAGAATATTATTTGTAAAAAACTTGTCAATATTAGTGAAGATAGTAGAGAAATGAGAATATAAATTGGTAGAGTAAGTTTGGAGATCATTTAGCAAAATCTATTAAAGTCTAAAATATGCATACACTATAAAACTACAATTTCATTTCTAGGCACACATCCTAGAAAACATTCTATGCACCTGGAGTTAGCTGCAAGAATGTTCATTGCAGCATTGATTGAAATAGTGAAAAAGTGAAAATAACCTTAATGTTCATCAATGGGAGAATGAATACATTCTGGAATAAGTATAAAATAAAATTAAAACTAGAAAATTAGAACCTAATATTGAATGAAAAGGCAAGTTGCAGAATGATATTCATAAAATTTCTTTGAAGTTTAAAAACACACAGAAGAATACTATAATTAATTTATGATTAGGTGTAAAAATATGTGGCTACCTTTATGCAAGGAGGAAGAAGAATGGGATCAGGGAGGGATATGAAGGGCTTCCAATTATATGTGAGGTTTTATTTCTTTCACATAGAGACCTAACCAAATCTGACAAAATCTTAAGATTTCTTGAATTTGATTGGTTAGTGATTTCTTGGGTTTAAAAAAAATTCTGTTTCTCTAAATGTTTGGAGTTCATACCAAAATGTTTTTCTAAAAAGAAAAAAATTGGAAATAAAAATTTTAAGTTTAATAAAATTTAAATAAAAATTTAAAATTGAATTTAAATCAAATGTAAATTGAAGTTAAATTCAGAAACATGCACTATTATTTGGAATTGGTTGAAAAAAAAATCTTATCTCACATAAAATGCTAACATTTTCTATTTATAACCAAAAACAATAGAGGTCTGTTGACTTGATAGGAACCTGCAGGATGATGCTAAATGAAAGAAGAATGAAAAAAGCCAGAGAAATGAGTGGGGCTCATTCTAATGGATAATCTGATTAGAATGTTTGTCGCATTTCTACTGATGCTGCTAATGTTTGCCAATGTCTATGTAAAGAGGTGTCTGAGGCAGGACACAGTTTTAGTAGCTGTCACCAAGAACCAAAATAAGAGAAGCTTAAATGAGGGAAAAGTTTATTTCTCTTCCCCAGAATAGTCTAAGCAGTCCCAGACTGAAGTAGTGGCTCCGTGGTGGCAGGGACCCAGTCTCCTTCTATCCTGCTGCTCTGTCTTTCTTAATACACAAGTCCTCTCATGGTCTAGGACGGCTGCTCCAGCTTTCACCATCACACCCACATTGCATCCAGTAGGAAGAGGGAGGGCATGCTCCATGACTAGTGAGCTTCTCACATCATTTCTGCTCATATTCCATGGCTGCACCTAGCTGCAAGGGAGGCTGAGAAAGACAGTGTTTATTCTGGGTATCCATGTACCCAGATAAAATTCAAGAGTTCTAAGTCAATGAAGGGAGGATCGATACTGAGAAACAGTTAGGAACCTGTCTTTATTCAGGTGGAAAAAAATAGTTCTTCAACAGCTGGTATGAGATTCTTCTTAGGGAGGGAAGTGCCTTGTTTAGGGAAATATCTTTTTGAGTCATTTGGGTGTGCAAATTTAAGCAGCACAGCAAAGACTAGAAAGAGAAGGTAGAATAAAAGGAGTTTTGATTTTTTTTCCTACAGAGGAGAGTGCCAAGTGACTTGACAGAAGTCTGGACTTCACTTATACTAAGTATGCCACACAAAGAAAGGCTCTGTGAGGCTGATGTTCAGGGGCGTGTGGAAATCCTCAGGAAAAGGGCTGAGTTTCATGTGTGAGCCGATGTAGTGCATGGCAGGCCGAGTGCTTGAGAAAGTGAACAGTTCACAGAAGGAAGTGCTTAGAACCACCCTGCAGGTTTACACTGGCTTGTTGCCTTTGAACCCAGTTTTGGAAGAATTACTTCCCCAGAGTCTCTTGGGTTTTCATAGTGAATGAGCCGCTGGCCGGTCTCCTTCCCCAGGCTTCCAGCTAGGCCTGAGTCCCAGGAAGGACAAGAGCCAGGCCACAGCTGAGGCCCTTGCTAAACTCAGTCTGCTTTGGGGGGTCCATTCACTTCTCTCTGCCCAAACCTCTCCTATCCCTAGGGAGAAAGTACAACACCAACACTGTGAAGCAGAATGCCATGGGAACTTAATAATTTTGTGTTTTTGATAATGTTTGAGAACGCTGGTAAAAATAGTCCGTCTCTTAAATGCTGGGCATGGCTTAGAAAGGTCTCTAAAAGTTGACTCTGAGATTTAAAAATGTTATTGTTTTGTGGCTTAAGGTAAAAAACTATGTTTAAATTATTATTTTAAAAGTTCTTTGTATCTCATGGGGACTCAGCTAAATGATATTCCTTTATTTCCTACGATAAGTGCTATGGAAGAGAACACAGTGTATTAGATTTGGTCCTTGCCTTCACATGGCATTTCATTCATTGATTGGTTCATTTATTGGTTCAATAAATATTTATTGAGCACCTACTGTATGCCTACTACTGGAGTAGGAACAGGGGACAAATGGGAACGAGATATGCTGCCAGCCCTCAATGAGTTACACTAGGTGAGGCAGATGTGCAAATAAACAATTACAAGACAGTGTGGTGCATACTGTAGGAGAGAAAGGCCTAATGTGCTGTGCTTGTTAATAGCAAATCAACTTTTAAAGCCAGAGTCATTTGTGGGATTTTTAAGATTAAAAAAAAAAAACAACCAAAAAAACTGCAGGCTGGGAGAGCCCTCCCAGTTTTCAAAGCATCTGTGATTTTTCTGGTATTGTTTACAGAATAGAGCCTGAGAAAATCTTCCCTGCTTACAAGCCAGAATTTAGTTTATAATTAGACAGGAGCACTCAACAACAAGGCGTGATGGAACATGGCCGAGAATGTTACAGAGGACCAAATGGAAGCAGTTTAAAATTAATATAAATTTTGAGGTTTTAAAAATGTCCATTTATTTTCCATGGAAGCCAAGCTCAACCCATCTCAGAGACTGGCTATTCATAAATAGAATTATTTGTTCTCTATTTAATACACGAAGTGACTGTCAAACACTTACTGTGTACCAGGCAATGCTAGGTGCTTTATATACATTATCTTGTCTGATCTTCATAAACACCTCATGTGTGAATTTTTAGCTCCGTTTTACAGATAAGGAAACTGAGGTTCGGAAACCATAATTCATCTCAGTTTATACTGCTAGTGGAGCAGAACTGATATTTGAATCCAGAGTCTGTGATATTCCACACTGTGTGCTTATTCCCTATACTACAGTGTGTCCAGATCCTATCTTTTTTACAATAAAAATATTTTAATTGTTTATTTATTGTTTATATTTATACTCTTCTGACTTCTTCCAAAAGACACTTATAATAAAATACATTGTAATGAACATACAAAAGCTAAACAATTACCATAAAGATAAAAAGGAAATCAAAAGCCCTTTGAGATAGGGGCAAGATTATCAAACTAATCATTTTTCATAATGTTCATTGAATGAATAAATGAGTAAATTAAACTAAAATTAGAGAGTTTTAACTTGGAAGTTCCTAGAAGCTAGAGCAAAATGGGAAACATGATGAATTATATATCTAGCATAAGAAGCTTAGTGAAACAATTTATCGTGTGTACTTTAACAATAGGGGTACCATAAACAATGATGTCTTCAACTGCAGTATTTTGGAAGAAACAGAAATGATTTATATGTAAAAGTTATTTTTCTAATGGTCTTTAGGAAACAGATGGCGGATCCTTATGAAACATTTCTATGAGGAGCTAAGCTAATATGCTCTAGGTATGTCTCCTTCTGTTGTGCTAATATGATGCAATGATTGAGCTCAGAGATTGTAGAATTACGAGACTG
Organism: Galeopterus variegatus; assembly: GCF_000696425.1. Taxonomy (NCBI): domain Eukaryota; kingdom Metazoa; phylum Chordata; class Mammalia; order Dermoptera; family Cynocephalidae; genus Galeopterus; species Galeopterus variegatus. Next base: position 269,050 of record NW_007728044.1, on the reverse strand, counting down.
GGTTTGAGAGATAGAAAATCAAGACTCACAGAGACCTGAAACTGAGAGTCAGCTGTGAGCAGCTCAGTGTGTGCAGCTCTAGATGACTGAGGTCCAGACCTACTCCCACTTCCATTTGCTATGCCTTTTCTTCTTTTACCCTCTGATCTTACAGTTATTGAGCACTTGGGCTGTGTGTAAAACCTGACAGTAAACCCAGGGATGGATACAAACATCGGTAAGAATGGCCCGTGGGTTTAAGGGTCATATTCTTTCCGGCTACCTAATAGAGAAAGAAATATTCCTGACTTCTCATAACCCAGCTACCACTACAGGTTTCCTTCTAGAAATATGAGCAGGGAGAATGAGACAGAACTCACTCAGGTTTGCAGTTAGTAGATGCCTTTGAGGGGATAGGTACATGGGATCGTTGTAGATTTGGGGGCCTAGTGCAAGGTGAGGGTCACATCCTGTGTGCGTTAATTGTGGTTTTTTGTGCCTTGACTGCTAGAAGAATAGCCGTGTTCTCATGTCCAGCAGACCTTCTCAGATCCCTCTGATTCTTAGTAAGGAAAAAGCCCTGTGCCCAGAGATTGCCCTAAATAGGAAAGGAGTATAGTGTTGGCACATGTGAGCCTTGGTTCAAACTCCTCTATTTGGATTTTCTGGCCCTTGGCTTTAGGCAAGCCCCTTAGTCTGCTTCAGCTTCCTCAGATGTAAAGAAGAAAACAGGATCTACTTTGGAAACTTTGTGTTAGTATTAAAATAACTATATGAAAAATAGCAGGTCGATACATGACAAATACGATTATTATCTAATTTTCTTTGATTCCTTTATTTGTAGCCATGGAGGTTTAAATCGGGATTTACCTCAATTCTCTTTGGTTGCCTTTTACTTTCATGCATTTTTTCATTTTGTTTTATTGATGTGAAATGGGTTTAGAGTTTACTAGATACTATGCTTCATGAAGAGAGGAAATATGTCAGTCTCGTGCACTGTTGTATGACCAGAACAGGGGCTCAGTAAATATGTATTGAATGAATGGGTGAATGAATGAATGAACAAGTGAATGAATGAGGGTGAAGTAGGGAGCACTTGGGCCCATAATTACATCTATCCTTATCGCACTATACATTATTGATTCTGATTTGGAAAATATGGTCCTTCTAATATCACACTGTACCTGAGGTTATTTTCTATTTTTGCAGGGCCTAAGGGGTCTAAACCCTCCCCACGCCCTCACTGGCCTGATTGATATTCTCATGTTCCTTTTTCTGCTATTGCTGAAGATCTGTTTGATTTTTGTAATCCCCTTCTCCACCTTACTTCCTTTTACACCTTAGGAGGGAGAAAACTTGAGACTTCCTCTGTAGTTGCTACAGACATGTTTGCTCATGTAGATAGTAGCTGTGCTTTTTCAATACAGTGCACTCGGCACTTAAGTTCAGGGAAGCCCACATTTGCTGACAGATGGTTCATTATTATGCTATAAAAGCAATACTTCAGCAAATTAGCCATTAATGAAAAAGTCCATGATTAGTTATATTTAATCATTGGCTACAGATTCACAGAGAAGATATTACCAAAGTGATTCATAGAGACTGGTATTTAGAATTGAATATTTAAAATCAATTAAGAAAAAATGTTAATAAGCCAGGTATTTAATACTCATAGAGAGATAATAAGAAATTCAGAAAAGATGAGAGAAACTTCCAAGAATTTTCTTCAGAGGAAGAGAATTAAAGGAGAAGGCATCAACAAAATTAAACCCAGTAATTAAAACCCAATGAGTAATGATCTAGCTTTCTTTATAAAATAATGCTAAGCCTTGTTCTGATGGTAATCTGATTCTCTTTGATATGTACCATAGCAGGGAGAAACAACGCTTTGAAAATGGCTTTGATAACAAGGCATTCACCCTTTTTAGTTTCATCTGCAATATCTGATCCCCAAACCCAAAACAGACACATTTGTCTCCTTTGCCCAGAGACAGGAAAGAAAGGGCTGGGCCCACAGCATCTTCTGTCTGAAATAATTCATCATTCTGCGGTGAGATGTGCCTCCCCAAAGTGTCACCTTGTTTTATGTCCTCCCAATATGATGGATGATGATGAATCATTGTAGTGGGAGTATGAGTTTATTTCTGAAATGCAAAATTCTAGAGATCAGTGTAGATATTCAGCTAATCTTTTACCTGCTGTCCCAGTCCTGCTTGTAAGACAGCAATCTGTGGGCATATACCCAAGGGGTAGAGTCTGATTGGCTGGGATGGACCAGGGGAGACATTTCCCTGACATGGTAGAAGCAGTCTCTCAAAGGCCACAGACTGCATGGTCCAGGAAGGAATATTTCAGCCACACTGCAGAAGGACCACCAGCATGTTGGATCCAGGAGTGACTTGAGATTCAAGTCTGTGAAAAATAATCCTATTTTCCATTCTGCCAGGCTAGCCAGGAAATAAGTCTTCATCATTATTAGGACTCTGTTCCAGTGTGATGACAAGACCTTACCCAAAGTCAAATCTCTACCATCCATGAGTCACCACCATAGTGTTTGCCATTGGACTGTGCATTGTCCCAGCCTGTATGGGGCCCTGAAACTCAGAGGTTTCTGCACCACACTTAGAATATCCAAATCTTTGGCAAGACTTGAAATCTCTGGGCCTACAGCCCAAACTTTCTAGAAGCCCCTTGTAGCTATTCTCTCAGAAGTCCTTCCCACTACCCAAAGCAGAATGGGGCATGCATGTTTCCTAACTTTCTACCACTGCCCAGTCTTAGAATATCTTCCCTCTTAAGAACTAAGTGCTAGATGAGCCCAAAGGCAGACTCAATAGTCCATCTGGGCACTAGAAATGCAGGTGGGCACACACATACATAAACACACAGAGAAACTTTTAAAAGAACTTAATATTACAAAAATGATTTTATTGATCCAAAAGAAAAGTCTAAATTTAATTGGATTTCCTTTTACTGATGATATGGATTGGTATGGTTTCTGTTTCGGATTATGTTCAGAGGACGGTGATGTCAACACCATATTCCTCTCAGTACCAAGTCTCTAAAAATCTTGATCTTGCTGAGAAGGCTCTTATCCTCTCTCCACTCTGGTTCCCAGTACAATGTCTTTAAGGAGGGTTACCTTCCAGTAGCCTCCGCCTTCTTCTCAGTTGGCATGTATATGCATGTGAGCGTGTGTGACAGAGAAAAGGAAATGCACAAGATCCATCCAGCTGCTTAGAGTGGAAGCTTTTTTGGAGGGAGGCTGGAAAGGAGGGATGACACACACACACAGTGATCATTCCATTAATATCCAGCCTTACTGGTCATAGTTAGAAGTTCTAAATAAGGGCCGGCCTGGTGGCGCACTGCTACAGTGCGCCGCTTGGGAGCGTGGTGGCGCTCCCGCCGAGGGTTCGGATCCCACATACAGACCAGTTCCTGCTCATTGGCTGAGCGAGGGGCGGGCGCAACACCGAGGGTTGCGATCCAGTTGCCGGTCCCGGTCCGGTACGGGCGCGACACTGAGGGTTGCGATCCATTGCCGGACACGAAAAAAAAAAAAAAAAAAAGAAGTTCTAAATAAGACCGGAAGCAAAATTTGAAAACCGTCTTCATTTAGTTTATTTGGGACCAAAGCTGGGAATTATAACTGCCAGGTTAAAGGGGGGCCCTAGGATACATACCTACGGGTAAAATGCCCAACCATTTTTTCTGGCAACTTATTCCAAACTACAGTTATATATGGAGAAAGAGCTCTTCCACTTTAATTTTTTTTTTAACACCCAAGATGTATTCCTTTAAGCAACAAAATATTCCATATTTTGACTATTGTAAATAAAGCTGCAATGAACGTGGGAGTGCAGGTATCCCTTCAACATGATGATTTCCATTCCTTTGGGTATATACCCAGTAGTGGGATTGCTGGATCATATGGCAGCTCTATCTGTAGTTGTTTGAGAAACCTCCATACTGTTTTCCATAATGGCTGTACTAATTTACAGTCCCACCCACAGTGTTGGATGACTGTATTAAAAAAATGTGTCATATATACACAGTGGAATTCCACTCATCCATAAAAAAGAATAAAATTCTGCCATTTTCAGCAACATGGTGAGTCTGGAGAAAATTATGTTAAGTGAGATGAGCCAAACAAAGAAACAGAAATACTGCATGTTCTCACTCATAACTGGCTGTGAGGAAAGAAGGAAGAAAGGAGGGACAGAGAGGGGGAAGGAAGGAAGGAAGGAAGGAAGGAAGGAAGGAAGGAAGGAAGGAAGGAAAGAAAGAGAGAAAGAGAGACCACAACAATACATTGAACTTTCAGAAGGAGAGAGCAAACCTAAGGATACTAGAGATGGGGGCACAGGGGGTTTGGGAAGTGGTAGGTCGGCCAAAGGGCATAAAGAAACATCACTATTTGTAAAAATGAATATGCTAATAATAAAAATTTTTTGAAAAGAAACAAAATATTTAGCTATTTTTTGTATTTTTGCCATTTGGAATGGAATTTTTTTCCTAAAATATACTCTCTTGTACCCTGCCTTTAAAATGGAGAACACAGGACATCATTTACTTCTCTCTGCAGCTTGTGATCACCCATTCTCATCTGGGCTTTAGTACTAAGGACAGTCCCCTGGTGGCTTTTGGAGTGCTTTGGTCCCTCCCACTGCTGCTGCCACTCACATTGCTCTTATATGCTCATCAGCATTTCCAGTTTGCTGATGAGCATATGGTATTGGTGGGGAAACCAAGCACCGAGACTGGGGGGGATTCGTGCCAAATAACAGCTAATAAGACTCTGGAGCTTTGCGGCAGCCGCTTCAATAATGTAATCAACTTTTTCTGAGGAGCCTATTAAATAAATGTGAGGCTCAGTGCATTTGGTATCCTAAATTAAACTTCACGAGACATTAAGATATAGATAATTTCATCCCTTTTCACCTGTGATCAAGTAGAGACTCAAAGCAGTGAGAAAACTTGCTCAATGTTGCACAATGTCAGGAGCAACAGCTCTTAAATTTTATACAAGTTTTCCAAACTATGCGTCACAATCTACTGGTGGTTAATGAAATCAATCTAGTGGGTCAAGACAAGTGTTTTTCTTTTTTTTTAAATGAAAAAGTAAATAAAATAAAATAGAAAATATCAAAATAGGTGACACATAGAATACCTAAATATTTCCTTGTAAGCTCTCATTTCAGTTACATGTATATGAATGTGTGTGTGTGTATATACCATGTTGGGATATGAAATTTATTACTGTGGATCACAGTCCAAAATTAAAAAACAAAAACAAAACAAAAACAAAAAGACAAAAACAAAAACCCTGCTCTGCACACCACTCATCCATAGGGTGAGGTTGCTAGAAATGTGATTTTTGGGAAAACAGCTGACAACAGAACACCTTACAACCAAAGCCGATGGAATGAATGGTCTAATATTTATCACAGAAAAGTTAAGATTTCATTGTGAAATTGTGTACATAAAATTATTAATGAAGCACTTGGCATATTTTCTTGAATCAAAGAGACTTCGGGGACCATCCCAAATAACTGTTAAAATTACGTAAGACAGGCCCGGCCTGGTGGCGCACTGGAGAGTGCGCCGCTTGGGAGCGTGGCGGTGCTCCCGCCGAGGGTTCGGATCCCATGTGGAGACTGGTTCCAGCTCACTGGCTGAGCACGGTGCGGGCGCAACACTGAGGGTTGTGATCCCATTGCCGGTCAGTAAAAAAGACAAAAAGGGATTAAAAAAAAAAAAAATTACGTAAGACATTCATGGTTAGTAGACACCGTCTTTTTCACTCTAATGGACAATAGCTGCTATTTATTAGGAATGTGCTGTATGTTAGGCCCTGTTCTAAGTGCTGTACACACAGGATCTCTTTTAATCCTTATGATGACTTTATGAGATTGCTGTTATTTCTTACTGCTTACGATGAAAGCATCGTGGTACAGAAAAGGTGGCTGACTTGCCTGCAGAATGGGAATTTAAACCCAAGCTGATTTCTCATATCATCAGGTCTAAACTCGAGGGAGGGATGGTGATACTACAACTTCCCTTCGAATCTGTTTCCTCAGTGTTTAACAACTTCATTTTTCTTTCTTTCTTTTGTCCGTTTTGAGACAGCCCGCACCGTGCTCAGCCAGTGAGCACATGGGCCATCCCTATATAGGATCCGAACCCGCGGCGGTAGTGTCGCTGCGCTCCCAGCGCCACCCTCTCCCGAGTGCGCCACAGGTTCGGCCCAACAACTTCATTTTTCTGACAGGAAGATTTTCTCTGAATCCAATTTCAATTGCTTATGCTGCAGTTAAAGCCCTTTCTCTCTTTGTCTCCTTCGTGGTGACAGAGAACAGCTGGTCACCATCCCACTGACAATGATGTGTCGTCAAGTAGGGGACAGTAATTTTCCTCCTTCAGAACCAACAATCTCAGCTCCTTGAGCCATTTTTCCTTGGCCCTGTTTTCTCCCAAGCCTTCAATTACTTCTTTGTTTCTTGCCCAGCATCTTGGGGATAGCTCCACAACTTAACTCCTTATCAGCACTGGATGTGGGGATGCGACAAGCTTTGGGCACTTCTAGTGTACATTCCTCTGAATTTCCCTAAGGCGGGCACAACTGGGCTGACTTCTAATCAGGATTCAGCCTCTGGGTGCCCTGACAGCCCCTTCTGGACCCCTCCACACCCAGATCTTAGCTTCCATGAATCCACTCACAACTTCTAGTGTACATTCCTCTGAATTTCCCTAAGGCGGGCACAACTGGGCTGACTTCTAATCAGCATTCAGCCTCTGGGTGCCCTGACAGCCCCTTCTGGGCCCCTCCACACCCAGATCTTAGCTTCCATGAATCCACTCACAATTGCACAGGGCACACGTGCCTCCAGTGACCTTCGCCTCATTTGTGGCTCGCAATGGTTAAAATTTGTCACAGCTCCTTAATCTTGTCTCTCTCCCTAGAATGCCCTTCCCCCACTCTCCAAATAGTCTCACAACTTCCCCATCTTATAAGGCTCTGCTCAAATGCTCAGCTCTTTCTGATGACCAGGAGGTTGGACTTTCACCCACCTCTGGCCAGATGTATGTCTTTCTGTTTCTCGCTAAGTTCTTTTTACTTTCTGCCTCAGTGTTCGTGTACAGGTCATATCAGTATTTTTTATTATCCGTTTGTAGTTTAATCTTTAAAATAGGAAATATATACAATGGTATAAGGTCCAAAAGGGACAAAAGTCACCCTCAGCAAACAGTTTTCCTAATACCTTGTCACCCAGAGGCAAGTGACTAGTGTCACCCATTTCTTATATATCATTCCAGAGATATACTACATATCTAATTTTTGATATTACACATACACACACATTTATATGTGACACATATCCAATTTGTGATATATATACACATACATACATACACATACATATTAATATATGCGTTATCCACAAATTAGGTAAGCATTACACACATTTTTCTGTACTTTCTCTTTAATTAGTTGTATAGCTTGAATGGTATTCCATTATGAATTTATAAACATCTTCCCCATATTCTTTATGGCTGTATGATATTTTATTCTATGGATAATACCTAATTTGTTTAATTAGTCTCTACTGAAGGACATTTGACTTTACAAGCATAAACTTTGGAATCAGACCACCCTGGTAGAATTCTGGCTCAATCACTTATTCACTGTATGACCTTGGGAAAACTTACATAACTTCTCTGTGCCTCAGCTTTCTCATCTGTAAAATGGGAATGACAATAGTACCTCTTTTTAGGGATGTTGTGAGGATTAAGTATGTTCATCAATGTCAAGTACTTAGAAGAGTTAGGGCTCATAGTATGCTCCAATAAACATTAGCTGTTGATTAGGTTGTTCCCCAAGTTTTGCTATGGCATTCTGTGCTCCAGTGAATGACCTTAAACATGGAGTGATATTCAAATATTTAACAACCATTACAGCATGGGAGCTAACTAATTAGAAAGATGCTGGCCATAGTGCTGAAGCACGGTCCCAGGTGTTTACCTCCTGAATTGCTGAATTGCAGCAAGGTCTGGGGATTCTTGGGGAGGGGCTGGATGGCAGGGCGGCAGTGGGGTACTGGGTGGGCTCAGGGCAGCAGTATTTACTAATAAGTAAGTACACATTTCAGTATTTTAGCAACCAGTTCTGGAGCATACCAGGTGAAGTTAGCTCTGTGTTCAAACATCATTTCGCACAGATATGCATATATCTTTTAGGATAAATTCCTGGAAGTGGAGTTGCTAGGTCAAAGGTTATGCACACTTATGATTTGTCCTTGTTAGAGGTTGTACCAACTTACATCCCCACCAGCAATATATAAAAGTGCTAAATTTCCCAAATAGGTGAGGGCCTTTCCCAATATAAAATGGGCCATGTCTCCAACTGTAGCACTTTCTTCTACCTATTAATAATGTTTTAGCAACCTTTGGGTTTTAAATGCAGGTTGGACATAATATAGCACTCAGGCCCAACAGTGACCTTCATCTTTCTATTATATCTCTTATTGAGAACCCATTGTGAAGGTTTCACATCCAATTAACCTGTATAGCAGTATGTGGTGTTAAGTGGGTCATCCTATTTTAAGACTATTTTTTTTAAGAGTTGAATGCAGTTTGGAAAATCTACTCCAGCTGTGGCTGGAACAATTGAACACAAGCCTTGGGCAGAACAAAAGTTCTAAAGAGCTAGAGATTCCCTTATGTGTGGTTCAAGTACACAGCTGATTCTTTGAAATGGTGTTTGTTATAAACACTTAAAGCAGCTCATCCTTTATCCACCAAGGTTGAGAGTTACTGCTTCAGCTCTCAACAATGCTGAAGAATTCCACTTTCCTATCAGGAACACTGCATGTTGACTGAATTAATGGATGTGACTAGCTACATAATTTGTGGGGCTCAATGCAAATGAAAATATGGGGCCCCTTATTAAAAAATTATTAAGAATTTCAAAATGACTACCACAGGGTATTAAACATACTGAGTAGAGGCAGAGCCAGATCTACCACCATAGAAATAATGTGACTAAAATATGTGGAGAAGGAAGGTGCAGATTATTTGCCACACCCTAAAATTTATGACTTCCTCTGCATAAAACCATGAGTCACATCATAAATGTCTTTAGACTGCTAATTGTGTGAACCTTTGAGCGTTCTATCACATGTCTACCAACATTTTTCCACCAGGGCAAGAAAACGGGGTGCATGCCCATTCTCTGTTCCTGACTCCCTTCCCCTCCAGATTATGCCCAGAATCCAAATCTCCTGGGCCACAAGTCAATGAACTTTTGACTAACCCATACTTTTCAAACTTTCTAAACCATGACCTTACAACTGTGTTACATTAAAATCTAGGTCTCATCAACTGACATATACACAAGTGAAACAAAACCTCTATTAATCAATATTTCTACTTGCAATGCACGTATTTGCTATGCTATTCTTTTATATACTGTTTCATTGAAAACAAACAAACAAATTCCAGTCACAACCCATTGAATTATTTTATGAATCACTAATGGGTCATATCACACAATTCAAAAAACACTGCTTGAATGTCATGTTGTTTCTCTACTGGGAGGGGTAGGTGAGGCATCTCACAGGAAAACTCTTCAGGAAAAGAGCAGAAGCATCAAGGCTCCAGTGTGCTGATGAAAGAGCAGGGAATAGACACATTAAGACCTTATTGGAGGAATATAAATTGGTACAATCTTTCTGAAAGCTATTGGCTAAGTTTACTGTAAAGTCTTAAAAAGGTATTCACTCTGACTCAGCAGATCTACCTCTAAAATTAGGCCATGGAAATAATCACTGATGCAGGCAAAGATTTAGCTACAAAGGATGATCAATGCAATATCATTTATAATGGAGGAAAATTGGAAACAAATTAAATGTTCAACAATAAGGGATTGGTCAAATGAGGACATATATCTATGAATTGGATATACTGCCATTAAATTATGTCATTTACGTAATCAAAGATTTAATGATATTGAAATATTTATAATACATTAAATAAGAAAGCAGATGCAGAATATATACTGTGTGATTCCATTTTTTATGGAGAAGACAAGGATGTATAAATCTGTGTTTAAAAGTTTACAGGAAAACATATCAATCATTGATGCATTAGTCCACTAGGGCTGCCATAACAAAATACCACAGACTGGGTGGCTTCAACAGTAGGTATTTATTTCTCACAGTTCTGGAGGCTGGAAGTCCAAGATCAAGGTGTCAGTAGGTTTGGTTTCTCCTGAGGCCTCTCTCCTTGGCTTGCAGATGGACGCCTTCCTGCATATGCTCACATGGCCATTTCTCTGTGCATATGCACTCCTGGTATTTCTTCCTATTCCAATAAGGACACCAGTCCTATTGGGTTAGCGTCCCACCCTTATGACTCATTTAAACTTAATTATCTTCTGAAAGGCCCTATTTGCAAATACAGTCACATTTGGGGTTAGTCACATTCTGCTTCAACCTATAAATTTTGGGGAGACGGAATTCTGTCCATAGCATGTGGATTATAGGATTATTAGTGATTTTTATTTTCTTTTTTCTGATTATCTGTACTTTCTAATTTTTCTACAGTGACCATTGCATAACTTAAATTTAAAAGACTTGTGTAATTAAACAACAACAACAACAATAAAGGACTCCTCCTACAAGAAAGGTGGAACATGGAAGATAAAGAAAGCATTTGATATAGAATAGTGAAGAAACTTACTTGCAACTACCCAAGTACAAAATAGTAATGTTTTATCTCATGGGCTATGTATTCAATAAAGCAGTTTGTGAACTTTTTCTTTAAGGTTCTAATCATTAGCACTGTATGTTCAAGCTCTGATGAAGGTTCAACTTCGTTTTTCATCCATCTATAGGGTAGTTTCTCCACAATGTAAACCCAGGGACTTCAGTAAGTCACTGAAAACATCTGATTGCAAGAGAGATGGGTGGGGGCCCCACATGGCTACTACTGGAAGATTTCATACCTGATGGGGCCTTGTCAGTTGCTTCCCTTTTGATGTTTTTTTACCACCCATTTCTATGTGATATTTCATGTTTACCCTCACAATAATCTCATGACACAGGCATTCTTTGACCATTACTATATTATTTTTTTGGATGAAGAAACTAAGGCACAGATGTTGACTTGCCCAAGGTCACATGAAAAGACCAGAGTCCAGACTCAAACCCAAGTTCCTGACTCCATCACCCATGCTTTCAGCACCACCTGTACCATGTTGCCTCCAGGTCTTGGAGATTTTTGGTCATGGTGTCTAAAAGAAAAAAGAAGTTATTCAAGGCTGCAGACAACAAACAATTTCCAATAAACTGATTCCGTGTTGGGACAGAGACTCATACCCTTCGCCAGGCCTGAGCCAATGGGGAAAGAGGCCAGCTCAATCATCCGTGCTCTCTCCTTCTCTCTCTTTGTCTACTTCAGTGTCCAGCTGGTGGTCACCCCATTGTGAGACTGAGTGCTCTGACTCTGTCCTCTGACTGTGGTGATCACTCAGGCCTCTGATTCTGGGCTAGGCCACACCCTCGATACACCAATATTCAAAGTTCAGCTGTTCTGCTTCCTGTTTGCTTCAGGATCTTTTTTAGTCCCTGACCTATTATGAACTAATGCATGGCAGGGGTGGGGGAGGAGTGTAGGGGGGATTTTGAGTTAGAAAGAGAGAATCCTGAAGAAGGTAAAGAAATCAAAGCACTATTCAAAAAAAATTTTTTTTCTATGGATGGAGATCTTTTTTAGCAGGATGGCTTTTCTGCTGTATCCCTAATATTATACCAGAGTTTATCACTAACGATATGTTAATGACTTCTTTCATTTTTATTTTATTTAGCAATGAATTAAAATATCCCAATACTGATAGCATTTCACAGAATAAATATTTTGATCTCACTTTGCTTGGGTTGGTAGTAAAGTATGGGACAAAGTATATCAGCTTTGGAGAAACAAACCTAAATTCAAAGCCCCTGCTTTGTCACTTTGATGAGTCATTGAATCTCTCAGGATTAGTTTCTTCATGTATTTTTTTTTTTTTTGGTCTTTTTTCGTGACCGGCAATGGATCGCAACCCTCAGTGTTGCCCCCGTGCCTCGCTCAGCCAGTGAGTGGGAACCGGTCTGCATGTGGGATCTGAACCCTCGGGCGGGAGCGCTGCCACACTTCCCAAGCGGCGTACTATCCAGTGCGCCACCGGGCCGGCCCTAGTTTCTTCATGTATAAAAAGGAAATAATACTACCTAGCTCCTAACCTGTAAGGACAGGCAGAAGAAGTCTCCATTCTCCCAGAGATGTGCTGAAGCAGCTTATTCTGGTTCATGAGAGTCAATTGTTAAATTTTCAGGAAGTTCTAAGCTGGTTTTTAAACATAGCTCTTATCAAAAATTAAGTTATACAAAATTACAATTAAAGACATTTTATTATTATTATTATTTTAATTTATTTTATTTACTGAATCAAAATCAATTATAGATATATTTGGGGTTGAACATTGAGATATGTTGATTAAATCAATATTACTAGCATATATATTGTGACAAATCATAATTATTCTTTATGCCCCTTGTCCAATCTCTCCCCTTCCCCCATTCCCTCCCCCCTTCCCCCTCTAATTACCGTAGATTTCTTCTCTCCTTCTGAAAGAGCAATGGTTACTCTGTTGACTTGTTGCCTAGATGATCTGTTCAATGCTGATAGATGTGATCAGGTACCCCAATATTATCATAGAGCAGATGCTTCTTCTGTCACTCTGAAATGGGCTTTGTGGAAAGAGACGTCCTCTTCTTTTCTTTGTCTCTGCTGGTGACTCTCTTTGTGTCAACGCACTCCAGTGGTTGGCGTGTGCCTGGTTGTGGGAGACAGGTCAAGTCCCCTTCTGCATGCCTCTGGACCGGGCAGGACCGGAGGTGCTGGCGCAGTGTGCCTGGTTGTGAGAGAGAGGTCCAGACCCCTTCTCTATGCTTTAGGTCCCTGGGCAGGGCCTGAGGCACTGGCTTGGTGTGCCTAGTTGTAGGAGAGAGGTTTGGTCCCCTTCTCCATGCCTCAGGTCCCCAGGTGGGCCCTGAGGTGCAGGTATGGTGTGCCTGGCTGTGGGAGGAGGGTCTGGTTCCTGGCTCCATGCCTTGGGTCACTGGGTGGGACCCAAGGCACTGGCTTGGTGTGCCTGGTTGTGGGAGAGAGGCCCGGTCCCCTTCTCCTTGCCTTGGGTTCCTGGGCAGGCCCCAAGGTGCTGATGTGGTGTACCTGATTGTGGGAGCGGGGTCCAGTCCCCTTCTCCATGCTTCCCGTCCTCAGGCTGGCCCCGAGGCACTGGTGCAGTTTGCCTGGAAGTGGGAGTGGGGTCCGGTCCCCAGATCCAAGCCTCCAGTTCCCAGGCAGGCCCCAAGGTGCTGGTGTTGTGCCTGGGCCGGAACTAATTTTTTGATTTTGGCTTCTAACACGGGGGAACTTCCTGTGGAACCAGTACTTGAGTGTGTGGTTGTTTAAATTGCTACTTTGCTGCTAATTCCCTAGGGAAGGCGTTTTGTGCAGCTCAGGGTTTAATGGTTTACCTTAAAGGTACTTCCGGCTCTCCAGAGACCTGGTGGATCTGTGTTCTGTAGAATCTCTGACCTGGACCTGAGTTTTTTCATCAAACTGCACCCCATGCAATTCTGCATTCCTGACCAGTCTCCTCTGAGTGGTCCTGTGCTGATTGGGGGAAAGGTTGTCTGTCCTTGCTGTGTCCTAGTGTTCTCCTGGTGTTCCCATCTCTCCCATCGCCCAGCTCCAAGCACTTCCCATGGGACAGACCCTGCACCGGTCCCTTGCGATGACTCACCGGCCTCTGAGTGGCTCCCTTTTTTCAGTTGTTCTGGCTCCTTGCTCCTGCGTGGGTCCGTGGGAACCCTATTAGTGGTCTTGCTCTCCTGGGAGCCACGAAGGCCCTCTTCTCCCCTGCAACCTCCAAGCAACTCCACCTGGAGGGCACAGCTGTGGCTTCTGCCAGCTCCTGCTCCATGCGCTCATCAGCTCTAGCCTTAAAGCAGCCGCAGCTCGAAATGCTCAGAGCAGCTTTTTCTTTCTCTCATTTAAGTTTTTCCCACCTTCATGAACTTCGTAGATCTCTCCTCCTCTTCCC
>NW_007728044.1:237080-254898 GCF_000696425.1 Galeopterus variegatus | reverse complement strand
CAGCCCCAGCTTGGCTGATGTTACATTTTTATAGTTGTAAATTGGTTGATTTGTGGGAGAGGGTGACGCTGGGAACTGTCTATTTTGCCATCTTGACCAGAACTCCTCACAATTAGACATTTTAAAAACAGAGTAATAAATACTCAAAATTCATCACGTCCTAATTATTTTACTATAATCATATTTTTACAATGATTTGTGCTATGTCTGTTGTACCCATTTGGTGGAAATACTGCATAGTGGTGTGTCACTGTACATCTCTTCCTAACTCTGTGTTTGGTGACATTACACTGGTAGTTTGAAATTGGCATGGTGAGAGCATTTATACCATAACAATGAGCAAAATCTACAAATCAAGACTTGATTTATTGTATTATTGACTGTCTATGGCAGGGTTTCTCAACCTCGGCACTATTGACACTTGGGGCTGGATAATCCTTTGTTGTGGAGGGATGTGCTGTGCATTATAGGATGTTTATCAGCATCCCTGGCCTCTGCCTATTACATGATACTCCTTCTAAATCATGACAACCGCAACTGTCTCCAGATATTGCCAAATGTCCCCAAGGGTGGCAAAATTGCCTCCTTCTCTCCATTGGCAGCTGCTGGTCTAAGGGGTTGGCAAACTAAGATCAGCAGGCAAAATTTGGCCCATGGATGTTTCTATATAGCCTGCAAACTAAGGAGAGGTTTTACATCTTTAACAAGTTGTAAAATATGGCAGAGACTAGATGTGGCCTGCAAAGCCTAAAATATTTATTTTTTGGCCCTTTAGAGAAATAGTGAATTTCCAACATACGTAGTGTTGGAGCTGAAAGAGGCTTCCGTTTAATTAATAATTTGTACAAGAGTAACAGTTTAATGGTAGATCACATATAAAATTTCAGGAGAATAACTGTATTGGGAAAAGGATTAGTGGACTGGGATGCAATTCCATTTGTCAAATCATGGTTGAACTGAAGCCATAGTTGACTACTGATAAAACTCAGTGAAAACGTTCAGTTCAGTAAAACTCAATGAAAACATTCCCAATTGACTCAATTGACTACATGGAACTTACAATATACAAAAATTATATATTTTATTATTATGTGTAAAACATGTTACACATCTGGCATATCAGTAAAAATTAAAATAAACGTGTATGTGTGTACATGCACCTCTCTGAGAGCTGGTTGTCAATCATTTACCAGCACACCACTGCCCTCACCTCCTGGGGTACCTCTGTTTATTCGCTCTTCCTTCACCCCTACTTGAAAAACACCAACCTTCTCTTTATTCCATGGGATTCTCCAAGCTATCTCAGAGCCTTTGCCCCTGCCTTTCCCTACCCTGAAATAGTCCCTTTTCTCCTCCTGAATACTTTTCACTCTCAACACATCTGAGATCTTTTGGATCTTAGCTAAAACACCACTTCCTTGGGGTAAGTCTTGCTTAACCCTTCTGACAAGATTGAGTCTCTCTGATAAATACTATCACAGCACCCTGTACTTTTCCTTCATAGAATGCTGTCACAGAGAAATTATGAAATCATCTGTATAATTTTTATTAATTGTTTGTATCCCACACTAGGCTGCAGGTCGCATGAAGACAGGGACCACATCATTATGTTCACTGCTGATTTGCCAGTGCTTAACAGACTGCCTGGGAAACATTAAGTTCCCAATAAACGCTTGTTCCTTTTCCCCTTCTTTCTCCCTATGCTGGTTAGAATCGGTCCCATGAATAGAGCGTGTTTTCTGTTGTCATGACCAATGGAGAGTACTTTTATGATACCCTGGACTTTTCCATCTTATCGCACATCACAATTAAATGTTGTTAATTCTTTAAGTGATTTTCTTTATTATTATTGCTATTATTATCTTGCTGAGTGTCTCCCTCCTTCACTGGATGGTGGGCATCCAGAGGTTAGGCTCTGGGGCTGTCCTTGTGAGCCTCTGACATCTAGTTATCTGAGACACTATGATGAACAAGGCAGACATAGTCTGTTTATGTTCTGTATGGTGAGACAGACATTAAACAGGTCAATGTATGCCAAGTGGTGTCAGGTGCTATGAGGAAAAATAAACGAGGTAAGAATGAAAAGAGAGGTATCGGATTGGGGGGAGAAACGTCATTTTATTTAGTGTGTCCGGGAAAGGCCTTTCTGCTAAGCTGAGTAGAAACCTGTAAGAAGCAAAAAACATTGCAGGCTATGGAAGAGAGAATGTAGACGCCCTGAAAAGGGAACATGCTTCTTACGGGTTCAAAGAATCGCCAGGAAGCTGTGTGGCTGGAGCAAGTGATAGAAGAGGTTAGACAGATGGTAAAATGGGGTGTTGCTGGGGGCCATGTAGGTTTTTGTAGGTCACTGTGAGAAGTTCAGCCATTACTCTGGAGGATATGAAAGGCCTTGGGGAGTTTTGAGCAAAGAAATGTCACGATCCTTTTGTTTTGGTGGGATCGCTCGGGCTGCAGAGGCAGGAGTGAACTACAGAGTGTAAGCACAGACATAGGGAGGCCACCTAGGAGCCTGTGACACAAATCCAGGTGAGAGGAAGCTGGCTTAGACCACAGTGATGGAGGTGGAGGTGGTGAGAGGGCATCAGATTTGGCACATATGTTTTGAAGGTAAAATGTAAGGACTTTCTAATGGATTAATTGTGTGATATGAAGAGAACAGATCATTGTAGACTTTTTGAAAAGGCACTTATGTCATGTCCAGCACTGCATTGTACAACATTACAGATCCAAAAGAATGGGGAACACTCCCCCCTGATGGTGTATCTAGTCCAGTTGAGCAAATATGAAATTACTGTGAAATGCCTAGAGACAATAATAACAGCTGACCTTTACATAGCACTTTCAGTGTATAAGGAACCCTATATGTACAAGCACTTTGCATATATTAATTTATTTTTACAATAACCCCATGAAACAATAGTAATTATATTTTCATCTTACGGATGAGGAAACTGACACATGGAGATGCTAAGTAAAAGCCTAAGGTCTAAGGTCACACAGCTCATAAGTGGCAGAGCTGGGGTTTGAACCCAGGTGGTCCAGCTCCAGAGGCTGTGTCTTCAATCATCACCCTCACTGCCACTAGAGAATGAAATCACAGAACAGATTCTTCTCACCCAGGAAGAACTGGACTTGGAGTCGCATAGAAGTCCCCTGGGCATCCCAGAGCTGCAGAGCACAGTGAGTATCAGTGCAAAGACTCTTCAAATGAGTGAGAATTTACAGGGCTGGGTCCCCCTCTTCCTTGTGACACAGGGGCTGGGGAATGTGCTGGATGTAGTACACTGGGACCCTACAGATGTAGCAGGTGTGAGCCTGTAGGGCCTACAGATGCTATTTAATAAGAGAAGCAAAGTATAGCATTTCTAACAGATTTGAGTGCAGGCCTTCCACTAGCTGACTTTACAATGGGAGACACGCACGTGCACACACACACACACACGTGTGTGCAGCCATGCTGCTTTCGAAAGTCATCTGTTTCTCAGCTCACTCATTTATTGAATTAACAAATGATTGTGCAATGCTCTTTTGGGGGGAGGCACTGTGCTGAGCCAAGGGACGAACACAAAGGCAAGCCTGCTGCCGTGCCTGTCTTCCTGAAATGTTGTTCTTGTAAAAGAGATAAGACAGGTAGAAAACTATAATATGTAAGGTCAGAAGAGTGAAGAGACAGTAAGAGGAGTGCAAATAAAGGATCAGGGGAGTTTGGTAGGCAGAGGATGTGTGGATGAGAAATGGAGCTGGCTTCAGGGAGAACTCAGCTTCTGGTCCATGCCTGGAAAACGTGTGGATGTGAAAGGAAGGTAATTCAGGTCAAAGGAAGATATTGTGCAAAAGCACGAAGGCAGGGGAGCTTGGTACAGGTGGGCAGAGGTTGGGGTCTATGAAGAGACAAGATATGAGAAAATTCTGGAAAGATAGATTAGGGGTAGATTGTCAGGCATTTTATGTTTATTTTCTAGGCAATGAGAACCCACTGTGTATTTTTGATTAGGAGAGCACGTAGCAAGTTAATCAATGTTTGTTCAACTAATAAATTACAGAAATAATAATGGCCAAATTGTACTGAGTGCTTGCTGTACACCAAGCACTTTTCTGAACATTTTAAGGACACATGTAATTCTCACCACGGCCCATGAGATAGTTTCTCTATATCCGTTCTACAGATGAGGAAGTTGAGGCTCGGGGAGGCTGAGTGTCTTGCTCAAGGTTGTGACAAGTGGGTGGGCATCTGACTGGAGCCTGGGTTTACAGGGCTATGCAATTTGGAAAACAGAAAAGGAAGAGGAGAGAAGATAAACGAGTTATGGGACCAGTGTTGTTCTTCAGAAAGAAAGCTCTGGTAGACTCCAATTAGCGGAGGGATGGGGTGGGTTGGAAATAAGAGGCATTCCAAAGATAGAGTCAACACAAACCTTTTTTTACTGGGTATGGGAGACAGGGGAGAGGGAAGGGTCGAGAAAGCTCAGAGTTTCTAGCTTCAGTCCCTGGGTTGGAAATAAGAGGCATTCCAAAGATAGAGTCAACACAAACCTTTTTTTACTGGGTATAGGAGACAGGGGAGAGGGAAGGGTCGAGAAAGCTCAGAGTTTCTAGCTTCAGTCCCTGGGAAGTGATAGAGCTACTCAAAGAAATTGAAAAGGGCGGGGGAGATGGCAGTTCAGTTTCAGATGATGTGTACTTAGGAGCCTACAAAAGAGCCGGAGAAGAAATGTTTTGAAAGGCGAGCTGCAGGGCTCCTCGGCTCTGTTGCATTCCCTATTCTGCGGCTCCATGGGTTTGTCCTGGGAATCTCGAGCCTCTCTCAAAGTTCCTTTTTCTGTTTATATCATTTAGCAGGGGAGGTTTGTTAATGACTAATCTGTGTCTATAAGGCACGGAGCCAAGGAAGAGATGCTGTTACTAGGCCGGGAGGCCGCCTGTGATCATCCACAGTTTTTGCTAGAACTCTCTCCTCCTCCTCATTCCACCATCTCCCTGACTCGCCCCAGTGCAAAATCAGGTTCTGAGCACTTGTAGCAATATTGCTGGGATTTGGAGAGGAGGCCTGAACTCAGAGTGCTCCTAAGGCCTTGAAAGTTCATCTCTGAGCCATAAATGATCCAAGTAAGTACCTAATTCCTTTGGGAGTGGGGTGTCTATCTCATTGCAACAGAGGAAAAGTCATCACTTAAAGGTTTGGCATCAGTAATTTTTGTCTGAGTGAATTTCAAGTTAGTAGTTTGATGTGAAATCCTGAAAATCAAAAAAAAAAAAAAAAAGAAAAGAAAAGAAAAGAAAAAGACTCTAAAAACAAAAAGAATCAGAAGTTAATGGGCCTCATAGTTTCTTACCTATTGAAAAATTATTTAGGAATATACTTGTAACATTGTGGTCACCCAGGGAGAATCACTGGAGACAGTAAATTTCAGAAATGTTTCTGTTCTGACTTCACAGACAATTTAACCTGTATAATATGCTGTATTCTGGAGATTTATCAGATCTTGATGTGAGTTTGGGAATAGTGCTCGTATCAGATGACTTAGTAACTTAGGAATAGGACACTTGAGTTATGCTTAATTGAAATGAAAATTTTCCCTAGGAGAAGAGTAGGTTTAAAAAGCTTTCTCTTTTGACTTCCGTTGTACACTCTTCTATTGCTTTCCATTTTTAATATTAATATCAGATGGAAAAATCAGATGGAAATATTTTAAGAAGATAGAAAATGTGAGGAAGAACTTTACTATCAGGATTGTTTCAGGACTGAATCTGTAGATAAGGCATCTCCCTCTCTGCTTACTGACGGTGAGTTAGGCAACTGTGGGTCCTGGATCGTTTCTCTTAATTGGGTTTTTATTTAGAAGGGAGGGGCAGGGAGTAGGACGACAAATGACTCACCTTGAATTCTTTCTCAGAGAAACTTATTCCCAGGCTTTGAGCTTTGAAGAAATCGGATATTGCCACTGGTGCTATCTTCGAATCACTTCAGCAGTATTGACAAGAGGGGTAGAGACACTTAAAAATAGTATTAATAATAAATAAGAAGGTGAGAGGAAACTTTTGGAGGTGAAGGATAGGTTTATGGAATAGCTTGTGGTGCTGGTTTCTTCACCGGTGTATACTTTTCTCCAAACCCATCAGAGCGTATACACTGAATATGAGTATAGACAGCTTTTAGTATGCCAATCGTACCTCAATAAAATAGTTTAAGTATATGTATTTCCTGTTCCTAAAAGATATAGCTGTGATTTTATGTATAAAATGATAGTTACTTTAATCTTTGTGTCATCCCTCCCCCATCCTCCAAATTATGGACCTGTGCCATTTGCACGGTGGACTTTTCTGTTTTCTGAAAATGTTGCAACATGACTGATGCAACTCCTAGTCAATTGAGAAAGTGCTGGCCAGGGACAAAGCTCTCATCCTGAGACCCTTCCTCAGTGTTTGCAGTGCTGTTTCTCACCACCTCTGCCCTCTCCCCACAGCTAGGGAGGGAAAGTAGTATATTTTTTGTCCTTTCTTTTATTTTCTCACCTCCAGAATCGAACCCAGCTGTAATGCACTACTCAATGGTCATGAGTACTCTGTAAGGAAAAAAAAAAGAAGCGTGTGTGCGTGCATGAGTGTGTGATGCACGTTTATTCAATGTCTACTAACATGTCCCTGGCTTTGCCTAAATTGCCTGATTCCTTCTCATAACAACCCAGTGTGGAAGTTTTTCTTATACTCATTTTGCAGATGAGAAAACTGAGGCTCAAAGACGATGAGTAAACTGTCCATCAGGAGACAGTTAGGAAGTAGCAGGACCTGAATTTGAGGGTAGGTCTTTCTGACTCCAAAGCCCTTTCCCTGCTTCCTCGTTGGAGGCTAGGAAAACTTGACATCTGGAATGACGGGGGAGCAGGCGAGCTAGCCTGCAAACATTCCAGCTTGACAGGGGTGATTTGTTAAACCCCAGAGCTATTTTGAAGATTCTGAAAACCTCATGCATAGGGCATTTTCTACTGACTGCACTGTCAGCAGGGGACTTGGAAACTTTGCAGCACTATTTGTTTAACCCAGAGGCCAGTTGAGGATAGTGGATTGGAAACTTCGGTTATCAGCATCTTAATTAAAGACTACAATGAACCCACCATGGTGCTGTGATTAGGGCCATCCTAGAGGAGCTCAGAACGACTGTGGTTCACAGTCTTCAGGTTATAAATGCCGTGAGAATGCATATCACGATGTGATAGATTTTCAAAGGCTCACATTGTCATTAGGTGGGTGCATAAAGGAAAGACAGAAGGTTCTTTTCTTGGTAGGGTTTTCCCTTTGTTTTGCTTCCACTCTCATTTTTCTCTTATGTCCTAGCAACATAGATCATGAAGGGGCTAAAAGAAATATGAACAATGTTCCTCCCGGCTATTTCCTGTTGTCCCTGCATTTTCTATCAGTGGAGTTATATCTAAAAGGCATCACTACGTGAGTGTCCTTAGCCACCAAGCTGCATAAGGAAGGCAAAAATCATCATTACATAAAAATATCCATCTTCCTCTCTTCCTTCCCACCTCTCTCACCTTGCTCTGGAATCCTTAACCCCTTTGCACTCCACAGTGAGTTATTTTCTCCCTCAGTTTGCCCCTTTCCAATTTTGGCCATAAAGGAATGTCTGCTATCCTGATTCTCTCTCCTCTTAGTAAATGTTTGTCAATAAAATGCTAGTACAATAGAACCTGATTGCGAAGTGGCATTGCAAATATTGTACAGAAAAAACCCCACTGTTTATTCTTTGTTAGGTCTAAGAAATATATAGGGTTCTGGTGATTACAATTAATATGTATGAATATAAAATAAATTTTTATTAATTTTCATTTTTCAAGATAAAATCCTAATAAAACTTTGAGATTTTGGTTCCCACTTTAGATCCAGATGGTCTTTTACTGGTCCTAATGAGCCTGGAATAACTTGAGTCTCTCATACTTTAATTAATGTCATTAATTCAAAGAAAGGAAGAAGCGTGGCTTTGCACTTCAAGCCCGGTTATCGGGAAGACATGGTAATAATTTACTTGTCCATGGAGAAGATATTTCTGCTGAGGGATGTTGCTGATCAGAGAAAAGCCCACTCTTCTGGGGCTAAGATTGTCCCTGAACGAACAGAGAACTACATGCTGCCATTTCCTAGGGAGCTCTGGAAGCTCTTGGTGTGTGCAGTTGCCAAGTCTACACTAGTGTGGGGCTTAAGGAGCAAAGGCTGGTTGTGGTCCAGGCTAGGGAGGGCAGGGGTAGGACGAAGCCATGTCATACCAGTGTGGTTGTGTGGAAGATCCTTGCGCTCCTGGAACAGACTCTGACTCTGAAGACATGATTGGGCTTCTGTGGGCCTTTGAGAGGATATTTAAAAATCCACGCATTTTACGGAGGATTTTTAGGGCAGTGAAACTATTCTGTATGATACTACAATGGGGGATACATGTTATTACACGTTTGTCAAAACTCATAGAATGTATAACACCGAGAGTGAACCCTTATGTACACTGTGGTCTTTGGGTGATGATGATGCATCAATATAGGTTCACCAATTGCAACAAATGTACCACTCTGGTGCCAAATGTTGATAGCGGGGGTGGCTGTGCATTTAGAGGGACAGAGTGAACCCTTATGTACACTGTGGTCTTTGGGTGATGATGATGCATCAATATAGGTTCACCAGTTGCAACAAATGTACCACTCTGGTGCCAAATGTTGATAGCGGGGGTGGCTGTGCATTTAGAGGGACAGGGGTATCTGGAAACTCTGTATTTTCCTTTTGATTTTGCTATGAACCTAAAACTTCTCTTTAAAAAATTCATTAATTTTTAAAAAATCTGTAATTTTTATATATGTTTTTCCTAAAGAGAGGCTTGTAATTTTCATTAAAGCTTAAAAATGCTGCACAATCCTAAAAATACTTTAAAAAACAAACCAAACCCCTCTCTCCTAAAGAATCTAAGTGTGCCTGTTTATAGCATCTATGCATATAATTGGCAAAATGGAGGACAGGGAATGACATCCTTGGAAACTGACATACTTTGATGCATTCATCCTATGAAAAGTTATAACATTATAACTAAGTCTAAAATCTTTTTTGATCATCCCCTGACTCTATTCTCTTCTTCCCTCCTTCAATGTTAAGACACATAGAAACACACCAGTCTTCTTAAACACTGCCTAATATTTGCTACTATAGATCAAGCACAGTTTATTCAGCCACTCCACTGTCGATGGTCATTTAGGTAGTTTCCACCTTTTCACCATTAGAAACAGCACTGCAGTGACCATCCTTGTGCGCATGAGCTCAAAGGTTTCTCCAGGAAAGATACCTAAGAATTAGAATTGCATTTTATTTTAATACACACTGCTAAAGAGCCTTCCAAAAAGATGAAAAACTATGCCCCCACTAGAAGTGTATGAAAATACATATTTCCATATACTTTCCCCAACTTTGAATATTATCAAACTTTAAAATTTCTGACAATCTGGTAGAAAGAAACGGTATCTAGTCATATTAACTTGGGTTTTTCTAATCATTAATTAGTTTCAGATGTTTTCTGTGTTTATTGGTAACTTGTGTTTCCACTTTGGTGAATTTCCTTTTTATATTCTTCGCCAATTTCTCCCTTGGATGTTTATCTTATCTGTTTTTATTTATAGGAATTATTTATATATTGTTTGTAGCAATATTTTGGCTGTTATTTCTGTTGTAAATATTTCCTTCCAGTTTCGTATATTTAGCTTTGTTTATGGTGTCTTAATTTCTATCTTACATTTTAATGTTGTCAAATTAATTTTTTTCCCATTAATTTTTTTAATGTATCCATCCCAAAGTTCATAAAGATCATATATATATTTTCTTCCGATGATTTCATAATTTTAAAGTCTTTAATCCTCCTGAGACTTATTTTCAAGAATGATACAAGATAGAATTCTTTAGTTTTGCCCCCAAAGGATAGTTAATATTCCTAACATGATTTCCTGAATAAGCCTCCTCTACTGATTTGAGCTGAATCCACTAGCTGCAGCATAGAGACCTACTAATGGTTGCTCAGAATACGGCATGTTATTTTCCCTTCCTATGGCCATTCCAACTGCATGCCATTTTCCTAGTCTATTGCTTACTTCTTTAAGACAAAAGTCCGGGCCGGCCTGTGGCTCACTCGGTAGAGTGCGGTGTTGATAACACCAAGGCCTCGGGTTCGGATCCCATATATGGGATGGCCGGTTTGCTCACTGGCTGAGCGTGGTGCTGACAACACCGAGCCGGGGGTTGAGATCCCCTAAAAAAAAAAAACACAAAAGTCCAAGAATCAACCCCCTATCCTCAGAAAGACTTGCCTCATTCTCCTAGCCACACTCCTGCTTACAATCCGCCAATGACTTCCATTTACAATAAAACCCAAACTCCTTACTGTGACCAGCAAGGCCATGCAAGAGCTGCCTACTCTCAGACCTCATCTCCTGCACTCCGTCTTCGGCTCACTCATCTCCAGCATCGGTGGGCTTGTGCTGTTCTTCCAGCACTGCAAGCTCAGGCCCTTAGCACTTGCTGATCACTCTGCTTGGACTCATCTTCCCTTTGCATGGCTTACTCCTTCTTGCTCTTATCTCAGTTCAAACGTCCACTTTTCAGAGAGTTCTTCTCTGATCACCCTGTCCAAACTGGTGTCCAACTACCCCACTCTATTCCTTATCTCCTTTATTTCTTATTATTACCATCAGAAATCCTATTACTTATTTGCATGTGTATTATCCATCTCTTCCTCTAGAGTGTAAGCTCTCTGCCTCATCCACTGCTGTATTTCTGAGACCTGGGCCAACTCTTGGTACTTGGCAGAGAGTTAATAAATCCTGAATGAATGAGTGTCCCAGTTTGTGCTCCTGAAGGGACCTGTGCTTACCACTATGGTAGTAATCCTCACATTATTTTAATTGGGTTTTCTTGCCTGGCTTTTCCACTAAGCTTCTTGAAGGACCATGATTTTTTTTTTTTTTTGTCTTTATATGCCCAGTGCCTGTCACAGTCAATAAGTGTAATATATGTTGACTGACTAAATGAGTGAATAAATTGGAAATTGACACTGAGATGCCATTTTAAAAAAATAAATGTGGTACGTTTAAGAAAATGTTCACTTTAGACACTAATGGGACAATAGCCAACATGCCATATAGTTCATTTGGGGGATTGTTATCAGTTATCTAATACTATGTAACAAGCCACCCCAAAATTTGATGGCTTAAAACAATGATGATATATTATTTCTTATGTGGGCAAGGTGGTTTTTCCAATGGTTTTGCCTGGGCTCAATCATGCAACTGATTTCAACTGGAGGGTCAGCTAGGCCTCACCCCCTTACCTGGGATCTTGATACTGGCTTCTGGTTGGAACACTTGGAACGGCTGGGTCTCTTTCTCCAACAGTATTTCAGCCCTCGTCTCCTCACAGCATGGTGATCTGAGGACAGTGTTCCAAGAGGGCAAAACTAGAAGTCACAGCCCTCTTGAGGCCTAGCTTCAGAAGTAATACAATTCTATTCACCAAAGCAAGTCATAATAACGGCTCATTCAAGGGGTGGAGAAATAGACTTCACTTAGTTAAGGGAGAAATGGCAAAGTCAGCCATTTCTCCCTTAGAAGAAATGCCAGTTTAAGATGGCATTTCTCTCACTAATGAAATTTGCTTAAAACATTGTGGATTTCTTATGAGTCTTTACAGGGCTTGGCTCATTCAAGGGGTGGAGAAATAGACTTCACTTAGTTAAGGGAGAAATGGCAAAGTCAGCTTCTGGTTTAAGATGGCATTTCTCTCACTAATGAAATTTGCTTAAAACATTGTGGATTTCTTATGAGTCTTTACAGGGCTCACTCCATGCCTAAAAGCCCACACCCATAATTTTTTAAAACAGGCTTATTTCTACTTTGTACATGTCATGCTACTGTGAGACAATGCTGTGGGATAATGCCTTTGACATTCTTAGAAGATCTTTTACCTAGATCCAAATAATTACTTGGCATTCCCTTAATTTTTTTTTAGCTCTTAGCAGAGAATCTTACAGCCATACCCATGATTTGATATTTACCATAGTATCATTTTTTTACTTTGAGAAACTTTTGCCAGATGGAGAGACCAAAAGTGCAAAAGTCTTACTTTTCAACCCAGCACAACACAGACCTTTCATATTTACTCTGAATTCTGCTTGCAAAATGGACAGTTCCTTCCTTAGTTCATTTTTCTGTCTCATATACCTTATTATGTACAGCTAAAAAGGCCAACTGATGCATTCACCATATTACTTAGAAATCTTAGTCAAATCTACAAGTTATTAGGAACATTTCTATCTTCCAAGTTACCATTGGAAAACATAACCCACCGTTTCCTGCCTCCTGTGATAATTTCTTACTGCTCTTCCAGTTTCCACGAACAGTCTCCTCATGGCCCTTTAGCCTCTGCCCACTTTCCAATCCAAAAGCCAAAGTCATATGTTCTAGCATTTTTCTTTTTTTTTTTTTTTTTGGATACCATATCATTTCTTGGTACTGATTTCTACAGCAGTTATTTATTTCTTTGTAATAACTACCCCAAAGCTTAGTGGTATAAAACAATAGTGACTCATTAATTCTCATATTTCTGTGGGTCAGCAGAGCAGTTTCTTTGCTAGTTATGCCTGTGTTCACTCATGTGGTTTATTCAGATGTAAGATCAACTGGAATAGAAGGCCCACCATGGCCTCACTCATGTCTGGGGTCTTGGCGTGGCCATCAGCTGGTACAGTTGGGATAACTGGACTTCTCCTTCCATGAGATTTTTTTGTCTGGGCCATCTACAAGCAGCATGGCCATCTCAGGGCAGCATTCGTACATGGAGGAAACAGAAGCTGCAAGGCCTCTGCAGGCCTGCCTCAGACGTCTCACAACCTCACTTTCACCACATTCTGTCAATCAAGGGCTCAAGGAAATTATCAGATCAGATCAGGTGATGTAATAATCACCTGAGCTGGGAAAATAGACTTCATCTATTGATGGGAAGAGTGGCAAACTCACATTGCAAAAGAGAATGTGGAAAGGGATGAGATGTGGTGGACACCTTTGCAAACAATTTGCATAAGTAACAGGCATAACATTTCAGAAGATCCAATGAAGTATTTGAAAAAAGATGACAGATCACTCATGGAGAAAGCACAAACAAACAGCTTCTTGACCATTTTGACTAAAGCAGATAGTGGGGAAAAAGGAAAAAAAACTGTTCTGACTATGAAGAGTGAATATCAGGGAGGCAAAAAATTATTCCTGGTAGTTCTAGTGGAAGAGAAACTAACGAAGGCAGATTTGGGAGGATTATTAAAACTACAAGTGTGCTTCAAAAGTTTGTGGAAAGATAGAATTAAAAGATAATATGAATTTTCCTATGAACGTTTTGAAGTACCCTCATATTTCCTGGGGTGGTCAAATCATGTGTGAAATGTGTACCGTGGGGAGACATGGAGGCTCACTGCTTAAGAGATTTCGAATATAAATAACTACAGTTCACTAATTAGGCTACATTGTGGGGACACACAGACATAGGTGTCAGGTTTTGTATGTGATAAAAAATCTGTCTTCAGCTTTGCATATTGTTTTTGTATACCTCTATTCACTAATCTGCACCCTATGGGCTCAAACAACTCTGAATCTAAAGGTGGTTATCTAGTAAGGTATATTATTCATTCATTCATTTATATATTTAGTTTGTTTATTAATCCATTCATTTATTCATTCAATCAATTAACAAGTATCTACTGTGCAACTAATATGTACCTGGCAGTGTGCTAGGCATTGAAGATCCCATGTAAGATCTCCTAGAGCTGATGGCCCAATGAAAGAGACAGATGATAAAGTCACCATAGAAGCAAAGGAATTAACAACAGTGACAAGTGCTAGGGAGAAGTCTGCTTCTTATTATTGGTGTGACCTTGGAAAGGTGGCTTAATCTCTTTGAACCTCAGTTTTCTCATCTATAAGGTGTATATATTAGCACCTACTTGGCTTTGTTAAGGGACGCCCCAACCCCTGCTGACCTTAACAGCTTAGTATAGATTAAATGAGATAACTCACATGGAGCCTGCCTACTCATAAAATGAAAGCTATTATTTTAATCTATCTCCCCCCTCCCCCCCCCAAATGTGTAAAACTGTTACCAAGATAGTAACAAAGACTGGTTTTTATAGGGCACTGTTTTCAGAATGATGTGGTCACAATGGTCATTTTGGTCCAAGACAATCTTATTTGAACTGTGGTCAGTACTGGCTACACATTGTTCTTTACATCTCTCTGGACTTTAGTTAGGAAGGATCTATTTATTCTAAATCTGTATTTTTGTCCTGGAAAGAACTATTTTATTTTGAGTGCTGCTGGGAAGACCAAATACCTAAAAAATGAAACATTTTTCTTTTTCTGGAGCTCTTTTCTCTTTTTTTCCTTAAGAACATTAAGAAAATGTTCAGCCTTTGGGCTGAATCCAGGGCTTCCTCTGAGCATGAAATGATGACAGCCAGAAAAACTTCACTATTTTCCTGTCCTTTGAAAATAGATTATATAGATATTCAGCAAAGTGTATGCTTTGCCATCAACAACTGGGTTCATCTGAGACAATGTCACCAAGGATGACGTCCTTGTGTGTGAAAAGTTCATAGTGAACCAGCACATGCAATTGGTTTTTATCTTCATCTTCCAAGCACTGAGATTCCTCTAAATCAGAGTCACAGCTATTTAATTGGAGCAGTGTCTTTCCAAGGTCTCCATTTGCAAATGGTTTATGCTAAGTCAGAGGAGCTCCATACACCATGAACTTCCTGTGACACACAGTATCTAAACAACTAAACATTGATAACCAGAAAGTGGGAGCCCAGCTACCAGTAACTATGTGCCTTATCACAATAAAAACAAATAGTGCATACCATTTCTGAAATTATTCCTGGGGCCTTAAGTTAAGACTTAGGTCACAGCATCATCCAAATAAACAGAAAGTAAAATAAATATTTTGTCCCTGCTGCCACCAATACCCAAGGCTTCAACTTTGTATCATCAGGCTTCTTCTCCCCTTCCTCCTCCTTTTCGTTTGCTGTACTCAGGTTCCTTTCCACCTCTGCAGATGCCACCCTGGTCTGCTCCCTGTTCACCTCACCTCAGCAACAATTTCTCGGACTTTTCTCCTTTTAATGCCTCCCCTCCCCATCCCACCTGCTCATTGATCTTCTTTTTTTTTAAAAAAAAAAATCTTTTCATCCTTTTTAAAAATTGAAACATAATTGATTAAACATACTGGTGGGGTACAGCATTGAATATCAATACCTGTGTGTGACACGTGATGCTCAAATCAAGATAATTAGTCTATTCATCATTGTGAAACGTAATCATTCGTTGTGTCCATTAACAATTTCTCACTACTCGCCCCCACAACCTCTAGTAACCACAATTCTGTTTAGAGTGATCTTCTCAAACACAGATTTTTGTGGTGCCACTCAAAATTTCCAGTATCTCCCCACTGACCATAGTTAGGTCCCCAAAATATTTTATAGGGAGGAGTTGCTTTCTCCTCAAAGCTTTAAGAAAGTGTGTGTGGGTGAGGGTGAGAGTGTGTAAGAAAGAGAGGAGCCCTGAATGAACTTGCTTGTCTTTACGGCTGAAAAAGCTTTCCACATATATAACTTCATTCCATCTTTTTCATTATGAAATATTTCTAACCCTCAAAAACTACAGCAGTGTAATCAACTCTCTGGTATTTATTGCCCAGCTTAAGGAGAGCATTACAGATGTTACGGGAACTACCCCCGTTCCCAAGCACTCATGTTCTGCACCGCTACTCTTTTTTTTTTTTTTTTTTTTTTTTTTTTTTTTTGACCGGCAGCACCATGCTCAGCCAGTGAGCGCACCGGCCATCCTATATAGGATCCGAACCCGCGGCGGGAGCGTCGCTGCGTTCCCAGCGCCGCACTCTCCCGAGTGCGCCACGGGCTTGGCCCCTGCACCACTGTTCTGAACGCAGCGTTCATCCCTTTCATTCATGTCTTTATAGTTAGAGCAGGGATCACAGCTTTCCTACAAATGACGAATAGTGAATACTATAGGCTTTACAGACCCTGTGGACTGTGTTGCAACTACTTAATGCTGCTGTTATAGCTGGAAAACAGCCGTAGACAATAAATAAACAGAAGTGCAAATCGGGTCCTTGGCAGGCTGGATTTGACCTTTGAGTCACAGCCTGCTGACTTCTATAGTATCAGTGATAGCATGTAGCGTTGTTCTGCATATGTTTAAATGTATGCAAATTATATCAAACTATACGTATCGTTCTGCAACCTGATTCTTTTGCTCAGTGTGTTTTTCAGTTTATTCATGTGAATACATGTAGTCCTAGTTTATAGTCATTTTACAGTTATTTATTTTACTTTAATTCATAATCATTTTAATTGCTGTGTAGTATTTAATTGTGAATATACATACCATTTATTTGTTGTATCCATTCTCTCACTGATGGACATTTGTGCTGCTTCCAGTTTTTTACTCTGGAAACAACACAGTGAACATTTTTGTACATATCACCCCATACACAGGTGAGTCCTATGAAAGGTTCACCTTTAAACTTTACAGCAGCCCACTTATATAGATTTTAAACCTTCGTTCACCTGAGGCTCAGAGTGGTAATGTGGGAGGAGGTGTTGAATGAATAGTTCCAGGTCATGCATGAAGTTATGACAGGTCAGAACCAGTGCACCACCTCTAATTTTCTCCTGTCTTGTCTCCCGTGATATTTCTGGTAGACCACAGCTATTATTTCTGCATATGCATGATACTTCTAGCTGTGAATGGTGACACACAAAAAATAAGCTATGATTCCTGTCTTCTAGGAGTTTACAATCCGATGATAAAGTAAAGACAAAACAGATGAAGTTAAACATTAATTAGCACACAAGGAGGAGGAAGAAAAATAACAAGAAAAGCATCCATTGACAAGTTGGGACAAACATAGAAAAAAATCCACAAAACTGAGAGTTATAAGAGCAATTGGAGGACATGGAGACCTGTCATGTCCCTGAAAAGCAAAACTGAATATTATAAAGGTGTAAATCTTCCTCCCTAAATATCTAGGTTTGTCACCATCTTAAACTCTCAAAGAAACTTGAAAAAATGTGATGCAAGATGTGACAACTTATCATAGAGGACAAGTGAGTGAGACTGTCTTAGGAAATAAAAAAGAATGAAAGCTGATAGGAAAGGATGATATTGGTACAGTATGGTCAATGAAAAACTAAAGTCAGTCTTAATAAAAGAGGCATCATAAGACTATGGGGAAGGGAAAGAGTATTCAATAAGAAATTCTGAGAAATTCTGTGCCATAAACTAAAGATAAAAAGCAATAAAAATAACCTCTTAAAAAACTGAATATGTTTAACTACATACAATGCAAAATTTTTCTGGTAAAGATAATTTAAAGGCATGTAGTAAATATACCCGAATGCTGATACATTTACTATATGAAGAACACTTCCAAGTTAATGAAAAAGATGAACACTTCAATAGAAAAACAGCAAAGGACATAAACAGAAAATGGAAAGAAACTATCACATGTAGCCAATAAAGATGTAAAAAATTTTTTTCAACCTCACTACTAATCAAAGAAATGCAATTTAATGTAATGGGATGGGATTTATCACCTAGCAGATTAGAAACAATAGTTCAAAGTGAGAATGGGTAATGCCAATAAAGGTGTCATGAGAAGGTTACTCTTATTTACTGCTAGAGGGAGTAAATTATATATATATATATATATATATATATATATA